>NC_041224.1:2123269-2151185 GCF_002837175.3 Physeter macrocephalus
CAACAAAAAGAATAAAATACCTAGGAATAAACCTGCCTAAGGAGGCGAAAGATGTGTACTCAGAAAACTATAAAACACTGATGAAAGAAATCAAAGATGACATAAACAGATGGAGAAATAGACCATGTTCTTGGATTAGAAGAATCAATATTGTGAAAATGACTGTACTATCCAAAGCAATCTACAGATTCAATGAAATCCCTATCAAACTACCAATGGCATCCTTCACAGAATTAGAACAAAAAATTTTTACAGTTTGTTTGGAAACACAAAAGACCCCGAATAGCCAAAGCAATGTTGAGAAAGAAAAACAGAGCAGGAGGAATCAGGCTCCCAGACTTCAAACTATACCACAAAGCTGCAGTAATCAAGACAGTATGGTACTGGCACAAACACAGAAATGTAGATGAATGGTACAGGATAGAATTCCAGAGATAAACCCACACACATATGGTCACCTAATTTTTGACAAGGGATACAAGAAAACATAGGAAAAACACTCTTTGACGTAAACCACAGCAAAATCTTTTTTGACCCACCTCCTAGAGGAACAGAAATAAAAACAAAAATAAACACATGGGACTTAATTAAACTTAAATTATTTTGCACAACAAAGGAAACCATAAACAAGACAAAAAGACAACCCTCAGAATGGGAGAAAATATTTGCAAATGAAACAACAGACAAAGGATTAATCTCCAAAATATACAAACAGCTCATGGAGCTCAATATCAAAAAAACAAACAATACAATTCAAAAATGGGCAGAAGACTTAAATAGACAGTTCACCAAGGAAGACATACAGATGGCCAAGAGGCACATGAAAAGATGCTCAACATCACTAATTGTTAGAGAAATGGAAATCAAAACTACAATGAGGTATCACCTCACACAGGTCAGAATGGCTATTATCAAAAAATCTAGAAACAATAAATGCTGGAGAGGGTGTGTTGAAATGGAAGACTCCTGCTCTGTTGGTGGGACTATCAATTGATACAGCCACTATGGAAAACAGTATGGAGGTTCCTTAAAAGCCTAAAAACAGAACTACCATATGACCCAGCAATCCCACTACTGGGCATACACCCTGAGAAAACCATAATTCAAAAAGAGTCATGTACCACAATGTTCATTGCAGCATCATTTACAATAGCCAGGACATGGAAGCAACCTAACTGTTCATCCACAGATGAATGGATACAGAAGATGTGGCACATATATACAATGGAATATTATTCAGCCATAAAAAGAAATGAAATTGAGTTATTTGTAGTGAGGTGGATGGACCTAGAGTCTGTCATACAGAGTGAAGCAAGTCAGAAAGAGATAAACAAATACCATATTCTAACACATATATATGGAATCTAAAAAAAAAAATGGTACTGATGAACCTAGTTGCAGGGCAGGAATAAAGAGATAGACATAGAGAATGGACTTGAGGACACAGGGTGGGAGGGGGAAGCTGGGGCAAAGTGAGTATAGCATTGACACGTATACACTACTGCTACCTAGGACAGGGAGATCAGCTCGGTGCTTTGCGATGACCTAGAGGGGTGGGATAGGGAGGGTGGAAGGGAGGTTCAAGAGGGAGGGGATAGGGGGCGTGTGTGCATACGGCTGATTCACTTTGTTGTACCACAGAAACCAGCACAGTTTTGTGACGCAATTGTACTCTAATAAAGATGTATTAAAATAAATAAATAAATAAACAAACAAACAAATAAATAAATAAATAAAATGTTTGAGATCAGCAATATTCAGAGGAAGCATATTACAGTTGACCAAGCAGAAAGGACTTCAGAAATCTCTTTGCTCTGCTCTGTGATCCCATTGTCCAATTCTTCTCTCATGAAGAAAGAATTTAACCTTCAGGAAGGAGGGTCTGGAAATTTTCTCTGCATCATATCAGTGATTTCAGCAGATGCAGTCTTGCCTCTCTTACTTGCTAAACGGCAGGATATACAGTTTTTAAGTGTATCTGAAGGCTCCAAGGAGTGTCCTGAATACTCTCAATGTAAATAAAGAGTAGACAGGGATGGCCCCCTCATTCTGGGTGGGGAGAGCTGCCCCAAGATGCTCTCATCACTGATCTCATTTGCATGGCTGCCTCCTGCCCTGTTAGGAGAAGTACCTGAAGGCCTCCTGGGCTGTCAGGGAGGGAATTTGATCACAAACTCTCTGGTGACCTGAGAGATTGAACTGTTTGTATACTTATTGGCTAATGGCACGTTATCTTCTACATAGTGCCTGTTCAGATCTTGCCTATTTTTTGTCTGATTTGTATTTTTCAGAGAGTGTCTCTTGAACAAGGGTCAGAAAACTACAGCCTGCTGACCGGCTGCCTGTTTTTGTAAATAATGTTGATTCAAAAGATGCCTGTTAAGAACCTTCCTATACTGTTGGTGGGAATGAAAATTGGTGCAGCCACTGTGGAAAACAGTATGGAGGTTCCTTAAAAACCTAAAAATAGAGTTGCCATATGATCCAGCAATCCCCTTCCTGGGCATATATGTGCACAAAGCTATAATTTAAAAAGATACATGCACCCCAATGTTCACAGCAGCACTATTCACAATAGCTAAGATATAGGCACAACCTAAATGTCCATTGACAGATGAATGGATAAAGAAGATGTGGTATATATATATATATATATATATATATATATATATGTACAATGGAATATTAGTCAGCCATAAAAAGAACGAAATAATGCCATTTGCAGCAACATAGATGGCTCTCAAGACTTTCATAATAAGTGAAGTAAGCCAGACAAAGACAAATACCATATGATATCACTTATCTGTGGAATCTAAAATATGACACAAATGAACTTATCTGTGAAACAGAAACAGACTTACAGACATAGAGAACAGGATTGTGGTTGCCAAGGGGGAGGGGACATGGGGGAGGGATGGATTGGGAGTTTGGGATTAGCAGATGCAAACTGTTATATATAGAATAGATAAAAAACAAGGTCCTACTGTATAGCATAGGGAACTATATTCAATATCGTGTGATAAATCATGGTGAAAAAGAATATGAAAAAAGAATGTGTATATATATATGTATGTATGTATATGTATAACTGAATCACATTGCTGTACAGTAGAAATTAACACAACATTGTAAATCAGCTATAGTTCAATAAAATAAATTTTAAAAAGAGGTTATTATGCTTAACTCTCTATCTTGATAATAGTAAAGAAATTGATGAACTTTCTAGTAAAATGTAAATCACCAACTTTGGCTCAAGAAAACGTAAATAAAAGCAACTATACTCCAATAAAAGATCTGAAGATCAAAGAATTGAAAATATTGTGAATAAATGCTTCAAAATAATGGTACAGTCCTGGATGGGTTTTAAGGATGGATGGGTGAAGAGTCAATTCTTATAGGCTCACTTCTCACTGTTACACTCTCTTACCCCCTCCAAATTTCTTTCAAATTTGAGAGAACAAATAATTTCCAGGCTAAAATGGTTCCATTTCTAAGCCAAGTCATGGGACTGAATAATATACAAATATATATATATTTCCTTGTAAGCTTACTCCTTATCCAGGTACTACATTAAATGGTAATAAAGGAATGCAGAAGGTATATACCTAAAACTACACACTAAATAGTAGGAAGGCTAAAAGCAGATGAGGGTTTTCAACACATTTCTAGAAGAATTAAAGTGAATTCTGTGTTTACCAGTGGGGCAAAGCTGAATTACACTGGCCTGAGGCAGTTAGTGCAAGGAAAGAGGCCAACCTGCCTGGGAGAACAGGGAGGGTACAAGCTCATGGTTGGCAGGGGAAACAGAGACCAGCAGGCACACGTGGGGTATTTATAGCCAGACTGACTGAAATTCAAAATATGAACAAATGGATTCCTCTACTCAATTATCCTTCCTCCATCCCCATCACCTGTACACACAGAAGAGTTGGGAGTCAGGTATCACTATAAGTAAAGCTTCTGAAAAAAGAATGAGAAGAGAGAAAGGGAAAAACAAAGAGGAGAAGAAAGGAGAGAGGAGGGGAGATAGAGAAAAGAGAGAAAAAGGAAAAATGATCGTACAGTTCTCTGGGGAAAAATAGGGCAGGTTTAGGGTTGATATTCTTGCCCTCAAGCCCTCTTTTTTTGGCCCTTGGGGATCACCCCGTTTCGCTGAGGGAGCCCTGCCCACCTTTTCTGAGGCAGTTGCTGTCAGTTGACAAACTATCCAGATCCACGAGGCCTCATTCAGTTCTCAGTTGCTTTATTCCTAAAGTATGAATGGATAATCCACAATCATCAGAATCTGAAAAAAGAGATGTTTCAACAACATGAAAGAGAAAGACCGCGAGACACAAACTGAAAAATTATAGCAGAGGAAAGAGCAGTAGTTTGGAGAATGGGAGAGAAAAAAAATTCTCAAAATCAAGTTCTTCTATAGATTCCCTAAAGAAGGTCATGTAAGTGCGAAGTCCTCAAGAGTCAATAGATAATGTCTACATTAATGAATGAAGGAATATTATTCAGCAATATGGAGGAAACCTTGAGAAACTGAAACAGAAACGGATAAAAGAGGTTGCCTCTGGGTAAGAAGACTCAGGAAGAGGAGGAATGAAAAAGGAAATGGGCAAATTTTATTAAAAGCCCTAAATTTGTGTCTGTGCACTTGTGTTAGTTTGATAAAAATGCAATTTTTGAAAACCTATTTAAGAAACATTAAAAAAGGTAGAAAGTTTTGCAATACCTTTTTGAAGCTAGAATAACCCTGACATTGATAAAAATGCAGTAATATTTCAATTGCCAACCAGTACACTTATGAATATAGATGAGGAAATCCTAAATAAAATATAGTATTGCTAAATTGGGACTCAAAATAGTATTTTAAAAATTAATATAGTGTGACCAAACATGGTTTCTTCTTGAAAGGCATGGTTGATTTAATACTTGAGAATATATTAACACAGTGTATCATATAAAGAGGGCGAAAGAGAAAAAAGAGCAGGTCATCATGCAAGATTACAAAATGGTATTTGATAATATTAAATAACCTTTTTGATAAACAAAAGAACACTTAGGATAATAGAGCAACTACAATATCACCTAGCTCAGGTTAATCATGTGCCCTTTCATTTCCTTATTCAAAAAGTACAATTTTGTGTTAGTTCCTGCCCTCTTGGACCTCCCTCCCATCCCCCTCCAATCCCTCAATCCCACCCATCTAGATCACAGAGCCCCAAGCTGAGCTCCCTGTGCTATACAGCAGGTTCCCCCTAGCTATCTATTTACACATGGGAGTGTATATGTGTCAATCTTAACCTCCCAATTCTTCCCACCCTCCCCTTTCCCCCCTCCCCATGTCCACATGTCTGTTCTCTACATCTGCGTCTCTATTCCTGCCCTGCAAATAGGTTCACAACATTGTAAAGCAAGTATACTCCAATAATAATAAAACAAAATCCAATGTCTAATTGTTTAAAAATAAATAGATAAATAAAATGTCACCTTATGAAAAAAAAAACACAATTGAGTATAGTACCATCCTGTGGTGGTGATTTAACAGTGAAGGAAACAGACGAAATCCTTGAACTTGGGGAATTTACCTTCTAGTGAGTAAGGTGGCAAACCATTAAGTAACATAATTGCTGGTTGTGCTAAATTTAAAATAAAATACCTAGAACAGAGAGAGAGGCACTGAAGTTCCTATTTTAGATGAATTGATGAGGGTCTGATTTGCTGAAGCAGTGACACTTGAGGAGCGGGTGGGCCATGTGATTACCCGGGGTACAAACACTCCAGGCGACTGCCCAGCACGGGCTCTTTTGGGACGAATGAGGGGAAGAGCGACAGTGAAGAGATTTGGGGGAGATCCTGGTGCCGGATCACGTCCGGTCTTAACACCACACTGAGGGGAACTCCCTGGTGGTCCAGCGGTTAGGACTCGGCGCTCTCCCTGCCAGGGCCCGGGTTCAATCCCTGGGTCAGGGAATTAAGATCCCACTAGCCACGCACCGCACCAAAAACCAAAACCAAAACCAAAACCAAACACCACACTGAGGACTTGCTGGATCAACTACTCCACGTTCCAAATGGCAGCACAACGGCCCTGCCCCTCTTACGAGAGCTCTCTTGATCTCCAAAGAGTTTCTCTTAAAAAAAAAAAAAAAAAGCTAATTAATGCTTTTGCCCATATTTCTGCCTTCTTTCTGTTCCAGGTGTCTCTCTCACTTGTTTCTCCCAAACTATGCCTAATGTCACCTGTCTACTGCTTTAAAGTCACCTGTGCTGTCCCCCCAACGCCCCATTGCCAGCCTGCCCGGTATGCACATAGCTACACTGACCCACACATCACCTCCAGTCCCATCACCGTCACCCTCTCCTCTGCATGGGCATCGCTTTGCCGTTACCTGCAGTGGTCCTGCTTCCCAGGGGCTACATAAACCCTGGTGTCTTAACTGATAATATGCGTAGGTAAGACTTTTGCCACATGGAAAACCTACGAAAATCAAGCAAAAACTGTTAGGATTCTTTGGGAAGGTCTGCCATGTAGATGATTTAAAAACTCAACATTCATAATCAGTAGGTTTTCTAATGCTGGTAACAAACCATAAAAAAAAAAATTCCATAGCCATAAACAACTGCAAAAGACTTAGGTATCAATTCAATGACAACCATGCAGGGTATATGCATTTACAGTCTGCAGCACTTTACTGAGGTGAAATAGAACGTAGGTGTGAGTAAAGGAAACACATGTTTTCCTGGATAGAGAAAGCAAAAGCTCAAAAGTCTTTTTGAATTTGATTGAGTGAGTCTAAATGTTACTTGGAAGGAAAATAGGCAACGTAGGGAAATAGTCATAAAGAACTTGCTTCAGACTGAGTTTCTCTTTCTCCTTCTTTCTCTCTGAATATATACACATATACACATACATATTCATACATAGATGGTATATATATATATATATTCTTATATTCTATGCTAATTTCTTAATTAATTAATTAGTAATTTAAACTGTAAAACCAGCAAAAGAGCACATTAATAGATCAGTGCCATTGAATAAAAACCAAGGAGGAGACATGTCTCCTGACTTGTTAGGAGTCATTTCGAACTAAGGATGTGGAAGTAGTTAACTGGTAAACCAGAGTACTGGTTGGACTCTCTGGGAAGCAGACACTGAGATGGATTTTTAGAAGGACAAAAGTTTCTTGGGGACTAACACTTGGGAAGGTAAAAGGGAGGAAGCAGGTTGGGCAGGGTGAGCTGTCAGAGCTTGAAGCAGACCTGACCTGATGGCAGTCCAAAGAGGAGGGATGGAGCGCCACAGCACTGGGGGAGTCCCTCATTGACTGGAAAAAACCAGGCCTTCTACAGCTGGCTGGCCTGGTCCCTGGCCAGGGGCCAGTCCAAGAAAACTGTGACCTTGGCTTGAAAGCAGAGGTGGACTCTGGAGGGCCTAACAGTTGGAGGCTGGCAGCTAACCACAGCCCTCACAGCAGAGCAGCAAGTTTCCTTTTCAAGGTGGACGCTCATGCTGTGTCTCTGTGTCTGTCACAACCAGTGAAAAGAAAAGGTTACATTTCTACCTCACTCTCCAGGCTGAAATCAATTCCAAAGGATTAAAGAATTAAGTGTGAAATACCAAACAAGAAAAGAAACAATTTTTTTCTAGAGTTGTATAATCTTCAGCTGGGAAAAGGTATGACATAAAAGACAGAAGTAAAAAGGGAAAAATAATAAATTAATTACATAAAACCCACAACCCCATATGTCTTAAAAGAACATAAAAACTTAAAGGCAAGTGATAAGTTTGACCAAGATAATCGAAACAAAGTTTAAAGATAATGGTCATTTATTTTGCATAAGGAGTTGTTACAACTCAGTGTGAAAAAAAGATAAATACTCCAGTAAAAATGGCTAAGAAGATGAATATGCTGTGAAAGTAGAAAGCCAAAGGTGATCAACATGGAAATATGATAAACATTATCATAAGAAGAGAATGCAAATTAGACTAAGAAGGCATCTTTTTCCTACCAGACTGGCATCATAACACCCAGAGCTGGCAAAGATGGCAAAAATGAAAACTTGTATATATCATTTAAACATTGTTTTTTTGGGTGATAATGTGCCCAAACTAAAACGTCACTCTTTGTTCATAACAAAATGTGTTTACGGAGAGTCACACTAATAGCCTGAGTGAGAGCTAATGACCTCTCCTTGACTAAAACATTTAAAAAAATAATTATAAAAAGCTAACTTAATAATAAATAGGAGACTTCCCTGGCGGTCCAGTGGTTAAGACTCTGCGCTTCCACTGCAGGGGGCCAGGGTTCGATCCCTGGTCCCTAAGATCCTGTGTGCTGCGTGGTGCAGCCGGAAAAAAAAACAAACAAACCAAAAAAACATAATAATAAATAATACTCATTTGAAAAATAAATAAACTTGACGTTTAGAGTATGTGTTTGGATAATGAGGGAGCTCCTAGTGACCTAAAAAAAAAAAGATCAACTGATCCTTAGAGGCTTTATATAAGTGAGAGACAGAAAATAGTCGTTCTCATTGCAACCTCAAAGGACCAAAAAGAATCTGTGGAAATCAGTTGAGAGAAAAAAAAAAAAAAAGAAAAACTATATATATATATATATATATATATACATATATTCGTATATATAATACTTCATTAAGAAGAACTGGGGCTGACATAAAGGTAAAAGCAATGGAAGAGGCAGTGTGGTGAATTGGAAAGAACACTGGGGTGGGTGTCTGGCCCCCATTCTAGGACTAGGAAATTTCCTGGGAAAAATCTCTGGAGCCCAGTTAGTTCCCTCAGCTGTCGCTGCCTAACATCCCCTTGGTCGGTCTTCCTTGCTTTTGTTCCTGTCTTCCCACCACTCACCCTTCATAAAACCTAGTGGCTGATGCAAGCCAACTGCCTCATCTGATACCCAACTGCAAAAAAACAACAATCTTTCTAAATGCTTGAAGAAAAGCAGGCTGGTTTAGAGTCATCGAGAAATAGTATGTAAGCCTCCAAGCTGATAGCTTCTTTGGGGATTTTCAAGGATAATTTTGACTGCATTAAATGTTTTGCCTTAAATGTTTACTTTATATTCTAACCCCGTATAAAATGTGACTTTTCTTTACCCATCTTGTAATTTTGTTTTCTCACACTGCAAGATTTTATTTATATGGTTATAAGCTCATTGAGGAATATGTCCAGAATATACCAGGTGTTCAATAAATGTTTGGAAAATGAACAAACTGTGTGGGTCACGAGCTCAAGGATCGGCCCTCTGCTTGAAAACAGCTACCAAATCTGACAAGTGACTACGTCAGATGTGAAGTGATGCCGCCAAGCAAGCTTCTTTAGAAAGCTCAGAGATAACAGAAGCTTTCAAAAGACATGACTCCGTAATTGACAGGATGTCAAATGTTTCGGCCCCGGTGAAAATATTTAGAGTATGTGACGGTTTGGGTCCTCCTTAAGCCAATCAGACCAAACATTCCCCTATCTTTCCTGGATTTAGACCGAGTTTACATATAATATATTTGCTTGGTTCTGTAAGCTGCTTATAGATGATGGCAATGATCTTTCAAAGTATTTAACCCAGCATTTAATGAAAAATTTATTTGCAACTGTACTGACAGCTCTGTATATATGGCAGGATGAGTTTTGGGAATTTTCCAAAAAAAGAAATGAAAATTTTATTTATTTTCTACTTGTTTTATATGTGTAACAGCAAGTCCAACTGGGATTTATGACTATGTACATCTATGATGAAGCACCTTTAAAATATACACATATACTGCATACAAAGGCGTGTGTTTTTTTATGCTAGAAAAAGAAAATGATCAAGAAATTAAGTTATAAAAAACAGTCTAATTTACAAAGAAATGTTAGATGAACCTTGTTTCTGGAAAAGTAACAGTTACCTCTTACGGTTATTGTAAGAGACTAGTTAACCAATATTTGTGTATATTATTACTTCTTAATAATTACTTAGAGCATTGAGTAGCATAAGTGATCAAATATTGAATATTTTATTAACATTATTAGCATTTTACAATAAAAACAATTCTCTGCTCAACACATATGGAGAGGACTCAAAGTTTGAGCCTTTTTTTTTTGACTCACGTCAATAAAAGTTATTTGCTTTTTGTCTGACAAGATTTAGCGGTGTCCACACGACATTTGAGACTTTAAATGCCAAATTACATATTAGCCTTTATGATGTTTCTCTTAATGTAGAAGAAAGACATATCTTCCACAAGTCCTGTTTATTTGTTCCATTTCAACTTCATTCAAACACTCATGCCTCATTATATCACCATTTATTCAAAATTGTGGCAGGTAATGTCACGAACACCAGGTTGAAGTAAAGCTAGCAACCATGTACCTTTTCTAGGATGTCAAATGTGTATTGTAAGCAGCCAGCAGAAAAGTCAGATGCAAAAGAGGATGTTGAACTGTGGGAGAGGCACATTTCACAATGGACAAAATGGAACTGAAAGTAAGGTTGAGGGTCGTTCTTGTCGAGGGACACTAGTCCAGAGTGAGGGGTTCACTTTCTTAGTCCCACAAGAGTGACCCCTGTACCCAGAATGTAAATGCTGGCGGCCTTCATGCCCCACCCTGGCCTGCTCTGCCCGTTACAGGCTCTCCCAGGTCATTAAGGCCCCGAGTGGTTTCGGTTGTTCAAAGAATTACTTGTAAAGTTAGGAATAGCTTTAAAGCTATTCCTTATACTTGGAACAGTTGCAATGGTGTCTGGTGCCCCTGTTCTTCTATAATTAAGGAACACCACTTCTGTGAACCTTCCCAGCACTAGACAAACATGTTTTTTTCTGTGCCCAAGGCATCTGCTAAATCTCTTACTGAAGAAAAGAAAATCACTCATTGAATTTCTTAAGGCCACCCCTATACTACATTTGTATGGTGCAAGTTCTACTCATAGCTTATCCCAAGATCCTTGCATCTTGTGGCTGTGAGAACCAGAAGGGTGTTGTAACAAAAATGGGGGTGGGGGTGGAAGATGGTCATTTAAAGTCGATGGCGGGGGGGGGGGCTTGGTCTTTAAAGGGCGGGGGGGGGGGGGGGGGCTTGTGTCCACAGCTATGACATGGCACTCACAGTTCTTTCTATTTTTTAAAAGTTTCTCCCTTAAGGAGAAAAATACCATTTTTAATCACCAAACAAACTAAGCCAAAAAATCATTCTGGTTATACAGATAGTTTAATGTACTATCATTTTTCCTGAGTCATGTGAATTATTCAATACCTCCTAAAACATCATGATGTGCTATTACAACAAGACCAGGACAGAGTGTGGTGTGTGTGTGTGTGTGTGAGTGTGTGTGCATGTATGCACACATTTGTGTAGGGGTAGCATTCTGATAAAGGGGGAAGGCAGAAAACATGCTTCCCAGAACCCCTAAAACTATTAATTTAGCGACAACTCTATTTCTCTCCCTCCTTTGGATATTGGCCCAATAAGCAAGATATTAACTGAAGGAAGAAAATGCCCAGTTTTTCCTCTAAAGCATCTGGTCCTATAACTGCTACTCACAGTAAAGAATAATTCCCATTTCTTCTCTGGCTCACACACTAAGAAAAAATAATTCTCCAATGACTAGCTTATTTATCTTTGTACCAATCCAATCATAGTAGCACATTGTTTATGTTTACAAAAGCTGGACAAAATTAAAAAGAGCTATTTAAAGGCAATGAAAAGCATCCCACAGCAGACAGAACCAGGGGATGAGTTCACTCTTAAGAAACTGCTATCGTGACAGGTAAGAATTGAGTGTGGCCTTTTCTCTCAAAGGTGCTCCTCATGGAAAACTGCAACCTTACTAGCTCAACGTGGCAGGAGGCAAAGTTCAAAGACTTCATAGATAGAACAAAGAAAGCATGAACTATAAAAGAAATAGTTGATAAACTGGAGTCATTAGCTCATGAAAAGATGCACATTAGTATTTATCAGGAAAATAAAAATTAAAACACAAGGCAATGAAAGACTTGCAATGCCAAATGTTACCAAGGATTTGGACCCACTGGAACAAAGTGGGTCACTGGAAGCACAGAGCTCAGGGGTGGGATGGAGGGACATTGATGACGAAGGCTCACATGAGAGTTCTGGGGGTGAGACATCTGTATCTTGGCTGTGATGATGGTGGTTACTTGGTTACCTTTGTCAAGGCTCATTGGACCACACACTTAAAATGGGTGCAGGTTATTGTACATAAGTTGTACCTCAATGGAGTTTCTTTTTAAAACAGTGAGGAGGTGGGAAACATAAAACTCAGATCGATTTTGAATACATATAAAAATGGACCAACAGAGCCTCCTAAACCTCCCAATGAATATTTTATACAATCCCTCGAGCTGGGATTTAGAGCCCAGGGGATAACCTGCAGAGCTACATCCATAAACGCAGCTCTGCCTGGCACCCTGCTTGGGTCTTGTTTGGCAAAATTCAGGTGACAATTCTGTCTTCTGCTGGCCAGGTGAGTGTGCTCTTTAGTCTGTCCCCTCATGTGTGGAAGATTTAGACTTAGGGTTGAGTATAAGAATCCTGATTTTTGGCCTCAGACCTAAGCTAATTTCCCCAGCCCAGCTTCACCAGTTTAAAAGATAAATGTGTAATGCTGGTGCCTAAGTGAAGCCTGAGTCCATTTAAACTGTTTAAAAGTCCTGAGTGTGATGGTTAATTCTGTGTATTAACTTGACCGGACCATGATATTTGGTTAAACACTATTCAGGGTGTGTCCATGAGTGTGTTTCTGGATGAGATTAGCATTTGAATCCACAGACAGAGAGTAAAGCAGATTGCCCTCCCCAGCGTGGGCGGGCATCACCAATCTATTAACATCCTGACTAGAACAGAAGGCTGACTAAGAAGAATTCTCTCTCTCTCTCTGCCTGACTGTCTTTGAGCAGCGACACTGGGCTTCTCCTGCCTTTGGATTTGGACTTGAACTGGAACTAAACCATTGGCTGTCCTGGCTCTTGAGTTTGCCTGCTGATCTGGGAGGATCTTGTCAGTCTCCACAACTGCATGAGTTAATTCCTTATAGCAAATTTCTGTACGTACTTATATATGTATACAATATGCATATGTGTTATCTCTATATCTTTATACAAATGTACATCTTCTAGATATTCATATATATGTATATATAAAATTGTTTCTGTTTTTTTGGAGAATGCTAATATGTGGACCAGGCCCTCTGGAGAGGTCTGGAGAGCCTATTAGTGTATGACACATTACATCAATTGAAAATCAGTGGCTAGAATGTTCTGAGGCCTCCATCCACAAGAATTTTTCATATTCTGCATTTGATATTCTTTGGTACAAACACTGAGAAAATAGAACCTTGAATAATATGAACAGAAAGCTCTAAAACCAAAAGAAAGAGCAAGCTTCATTCATCTGCATGTTAGACCTGGTCTATTCCTTGGAAATAAGCCATAAACTTAGGATAATTTTAATTCAGAAATGTAAGTATTTTGGACAGGGCAGATTTGCCTTTAGCAGAGTCAGTAAAAAGAATTTCAGCGTCACAATTTTAGGCTCTACAATACATTGATAAACTGGCTGATGTTTTCTGTTTCCTGTACCCCCATCTCTATCCACCTACTTCACACACACTCTGTGAGGGAAAATTCCCAGTCTCAAATAAGTTTGTATATTGTTCCCTTTCTCCCTTTATGAGTGGCTTTATCCTGAAATAGGCTCTAGGAAAGAAGTAAGAGTCATAACAAAATACATCATAAAATAGTCCACACAAAAGAATCAGCATTAGTTGTGAGGCATATGTATATGTAGCTCAAAATGTGTAAAATAAACAAGGAAGTCTTTGTATTCATCTAATCTGTTCTAAAAATGCCTTACCATACATAAAAAGTTACATAACTCTAAATTAGACATATATTTCAAATTTTCCAAGAACCTTGGGTAATACATTCTTTTATAATATTTAAATCATGTACAAACTTTATTAAGAATTGTAAGCAATTTCTCTATTATTCAATATGCCCTTTCTACCGGGCAATAGGAATAATAGCCTTTCTGATGGCTGACAGTCAACTGTAAGGGACCATGTGTGTTCAGATGCGGGACCTCTGAAGGACCCTCTCAGGCTTTAAGTCTCATCTGTTAACATTCATGGAACTGCATAATATCTCCTTCTAATGTCCCTTCTTGGTGGCCAAGGTGACTGTTTTTATTGGTAAATTCAGAAATAGTAATAAAATAGAAGATTTGAAAATCCTCAAAGAGAACTAGAGTGAACAGTCTGCCCAGTTCAACCACTGTTTGCAAATATTTATTTTTTTCATCTCTAAACCTCCGAGTGTGTTTGATTTGAAGCTCTAAAACAGCAATTGCTCTGACCCACAGAAAATGTTTATGCTGAATAAACCACCTCATAAGGCGAAGCTTAAACATTGAGTATGGATGTCTTCACACAGCAGTCCCCTTGTGAAGCATCTGGAACTTTGGTTTTCAATTGACTTAATTGTCATGTCACTTCAGAAAACTTCCTAGGACCTTGAGAAATGCAGGCCTTATGTTTTAAGGGGTGGGTCCTCATGAAACAAAGAGTATGAATTGTGTTTCCCTAGGATGAAATATGAAGTGTTTGCTCTTTTCTGATCTAGTTTTAAAAGGGGATATAGATACGGCTGGGTATGCCTTGTCTCTTCAGATGCAAAAGGCAAGGTAAACAGTTGGACTGTTCTCTCTACTTCAACTTATTTCCCACAATTATAGTTTTCATTTTTTGAGAAAGCTTATTTTACTCTGGTCATCATATCCTCCTCAATGAATTAAAGAATAAGAATACATTTCCATTGATGAATTAGAACCAACTGAATCTACACACTAGCTTTAATTGATTTTAAAAATACAGCTTTTATATCATCAGCATTCTTAGTACCTAGCTGGACTAAAGAGCTGGGGTGACTTCAGAACATTTCTTCTCTCAACTTCGAAATTTATGACTTGATTTTCTACCACCTCTGCAACATTTTCTGAATTCTGTTGGTGTTCACCTTTGTGATGACAGGTATATTTCACAGGAGGAGACTGAAACTGGATCAGGTGACCAAGTGATTAAAACATCATCAACTCTGTCAGCTGTGTACCAGCCAGCTAGCAAGTTAGCAGGGACACATTTGGAAGATCAGATCTAAGGACTCAAATAGCTATTACGAGGCATAACAGAATTAACAGCATCAAAGGAAGATATTCAACTATCTTTATAGAATCAGGTTGTGGGATGGAATGCTGTTCTTCCTGTAAGTCTTATGGCTCTCATCTCTCATCCTCTTGCCTTCATCTGAACTGTTACCTGCCCTGTAACACCTCCCTTAACCACCCCAGCTAAGTATGTCTTGCCCTAACTCTGTTATTCTCAATCATGGCACTTTTTTTTATTTATTTGTTTGTTTCATATCAGTATTACAATTAGTAATACTAACTGCATCTTGGTTTACACTTTGATCATCTGTGTTCCCAACTACATTGCAAACTCTGTTAGGAGAGAAACACTTTTATTCAGTAGAGTAGATGTTCTGATGGTAGTACATGGCTCAAACAGGCATACAGTGAACATTTGATAAATGATTTTTAAAAAATTATGAATGTGTACATCTTCTTCAAAAAAACTGAAAGGATATACAACAATCTCTACTTTTTGTGGAATTTTAATTGATTTTCATTTTTATCTTTATCCATGTCTGTATTTTTTTCAGATTTTCTATACGAAGATATATCTATCATAACAACATTTTCAAAGACTGTAGAAAGTAATAGAAAAATACAAATATAAATACTTCCCTAAAATACAATTTATCTCTCCAAAAGAAGAGCAGAATTTAAATAAATTATGGTATTTTGAAAGCATTTTTTTATATTCAGTGAGCATAAAGTATATATTTGCTGACTAGATGAATAACTCTATTATTTTGCTTGAACAAATGTCATTCTGCACATTTTATTGCCCTTTCTGACTCCTAGAAACAAGAGAATTATTCCCCAATGTTTCATACTTATAGAAAAGGACAACTGTCTTAAGATAAAATGACAGCTATTTTAGCAGGGACAAAGATGAACCTGGCTTCATGTTTTCAGCTTCCTATTCTTGGAATGAGGACAGTTTGGGGATGCATTTAAATGAAGTGATTAAAAGTAAGACTCTCATTACATTAACATTTTATACTTAGGAAAATTTACAGGTAACTAAATTGCATCACAAGCAGTAAAAACCAACTGACACTAAAAACTGGATGGAAATGGGTTTAATTTTCAACATTTAAGAATGCAGATAGTGATTAGAAAGGGTTCATAAAGATGAATAAATAACGCTTATTAAAGGAATAAAAATAGGTACATGGACTAAAAAACAAAAACAAAAATTCTGATTCTTTGAGGAACAGAAATGTATACGTTTTTATTGATAGTTTCATGACCATTTCTTGGAAGAGGAAGGATTATTTTGAAGAAAACATTAATCCATTGATCGTTTACTTTATCAAAACTTAGATAAGAAGGAGTGAGTATTAGTTGCAGAGAATTCAGTCAGATATAAGGAAAACATCTTTTTCCTTCCATTTACCATTCCTGACAGTTATTTTTCAAGGTTTTTTCAGGAAGAATTTCCTGATGTAGGATGAGTCAACACTGAAAGGAGATGCATGCAAAGTCATGGTGCTGTAGACCTTGGAATTCATTGACGATTTGGAAGCTGATTACTAAAGCACAGAAGCTAATACTCTGCTGACCTTGTGGCCAAGAAAATCGACACGGTGGATACTTCCAGCTATAATATTCTATTATATCCTGCCAACACGGGCTAAGGCTAAGAACTTAGAAGAATCGAGGACAAATTGCCACTAAATTCCCACCCAACCACTTTCTTGCACCCATATGCCCTGCCCAGGACCATCTGTCATTTTCCTTCAAATCATTTGTCTGACTCTCAAACAATCAGTGAAGTTCTGATTATTTGAATACTAACATCCATGAAAGATCAAGTAAATGTGGTTTTAATATGGATTTGGCAAACCGCGTACCAAGAAAAGCAGATAGGGTTCTCCCCAAAATTAATCACGGATTATTGGGTGACAAAGATTACAGTGCCACACTTGCTTTAGTTGAGTCAGACAAAGCACAAATGTTTGACGTTTTAAATCTACAGTGATACAGAGCCCAGAAATATATGCAAGAAATCTTACCCAGTTGGTGGTCCTTGTTTTACTTACTACTGTTGTCAGGGCAAACACTGATGATTTCACGCACTCTGCAAAAGGTCATAAATTTAATGTTAAGAAAATATACACCGAACATAGAAAATTATTTCAAGTCAATGAGACCAATGAGCACGTTGTCATTCTGATGTTTGAATCATCAATATTGCTGTTCAGATCTCTTTCAGTTATGGATTGGTTTCATACCACGTATCCTATTTCAGACCAAATGACATCTTAAGTCAAGCTAGAAATGTTTAAACATTTTAGGACAGGTGTTTTCCCACAAGACTTGCATCAAGAAATTACAGGTCCTAAAAAACCAAAGAAACAAAATCCATCTGTGAAGTGTCTATGCAGTTGATAAACTTTATGGCAAAGAGCGAGTGTTTTCTCATTAGGTCATTATGGTTTTGATTGTCAAGTTTCTTTACATTCTAAGCCAGCTCTTACAAGATACTGCATATTTCCAAAGTAAGTATATACCTGCTATTTCATGGAGGTCTTGCTTTCCTATAAAATGAGCCAATGGTAATTCTTCAGTCTTTCATGATGAAAACAGTGCTGAGAACCTTTATTTACAAGAGAGGAAAGAAAAGACTTAGAAAGCCATCAAAGTTCTGTAAACCAACTATTCTTATATGATGAGTTCTACTCAGCATCCACTGAGAGAAACTCATACTAGAGACTATTATTAAAAAAAAAAAAAAAAAAACAAGCACTCTTCCAAGACTGAGATGGAGTTTCCCTTTATGTCAGATGTATGAGGAATGTATTCTCTACCAAGAGAAAAACAAACTCAGGAATTCCCAAGTCGTTATCATTATCTAATTCTACACTGGATTTCAACCCTTCCTAAAAAGGATGTATTCTTAATAACTTTAAAGATTCAGTCAGATTTATTCCTACTTGGTCTGCAGTAGCCAAACCCTGTCTTTTAAACTTCTAAAATAGGGTCCAATAAATATTTTTCAACTTTCCTAACTGCAGAATTTCATTTTCTAATGCTAGAGTGTTCTCATTTTAGGATTTCTGATTACTCTGTCTTTACTGATACAAGTTCAAAAGAAAAACTTATTGTTTCTCTAAAGTCTCTGACTGAAGAAGAATGTCAGTAAATGAGTATTTGCATCTAATGTCACCAAATTATCAAAGACCAACCCATGTAGCTTTAGATAATGCCCTTATCTTTCACTTACATATCACTACATGCAAAATATATCAAGACATAGTTGATCAAAATATTGACAAATATTTACTTTACTGGGGAAAAACAGAATAAATACTCTTTGAGTAGAACACTGGCTAAAAAACATCTATATTGGAATAGGTCCAGGTTTGGGAAGAAATTAATGTATCAGAGAGTATCTGTATTTGCTTAGGTACAGACTTTCATGGGGAGAAATTTGAGAAAATCTAAGTGCTTTTGTTTCTTATCAAGACTTACATATTTTGACATCAGTTCTCATGGGCCCTCCTCAACATACACAGAAAGGCAAACAGTTCTGGGGCCCTTGTATCACTTCGTAGTTACTCAATGAGATTAGAGCTTATTGTTCTCTACTCAAAGACTCCATGAAAACCAAAAAGGAGATTAAACTCTTTCATAGATAAAGAACTGGAATGACAGAAAATGTCTATGTATGACCAATGTTACACCCTTAGAGCTTTTTACAGCAGTAAGATTTAATGACATCCTTCCACCGTCCCCCACCAAAGTGTTAGGTTTCCTACCTTCTCAATTCGCTTTGTTTAATGGTAAATTCCCACCATTCAATACAAAATGCTGTAGTTCCAACTCTTTTTCTCTAGTTCCAAACTTTAGTTGGGTCCTATTAGTAATTTATATATGTGTATGTACTGACACCAAACTATGATTTTCCTTTACTCCTCAGCAAATGACTTCTCTTCCACTGTCCTAATTCCTTTTTCTCCCTTCTAGTGTGAGTGAGAAGGCTCTGGCATCAGGCCCTAGGCCGGTTTTCCATGTCCCTGGATGGATTCTGAAAATCCTGAACGTTAGGGGAGGCACAGTTCTGATATGGTTCTAAACATCAGAAAAAGTTGTTAACTAACCAGAGTACAGACGGGCCACAGGAACTACCTATATATTCACACGTACATTCAACCAATTATTATTGAAGCCCTCCGGAACAAAAGGACTTGACAATTGGCATGTGGGCCCCAGTTTTACCTCTTACTAATTCATGAGCAAGTTCATGAACATGAGCAAGTCACCTCTGTCCATCCTTCCATTTTTTCCATTTTGCTGTTGCAAAGACATGCGTTCTGCCTGAGACCTCACAAACATCCAGCATACCCAGGCCCCTGTAATGTTGTTAGCTTAAAAGGAGACCATGTTCCAGAAAGTATTTGGAAAATATTAGGTGCAGTACAAATGAATGTGGGATTGCTTTGCACAAATCACTGTTCTAGATGCTACAATGGGTATAAGGAATCCCTACCCCATAAGGGAGATAATGCATGTATTCAAGGGTGATACATAGCAATTAGCACTACAATGGTACCAACCAGGGAGACAGTGCCAGAATATACCAGTAAAATATCAGTCCTAAATGAAAAATCATAGCAATGTACTATAAATCAAGGAAGGTCTTGATTTTCAGGGCAATCTGTTCTTTTATACTGTGTACATTGTCAGTCCTATATTATAGTGGCTAAATTCAAAGTTTCAGATGAAGGGTAAAGAATTAGTATTTGCAGCTAACACATGCTAGTCAGTGGTCCAATTCAGTAGCATCACATCTTTGTATAGCAATGCCTATTTGTTCAATTATTATGATTTTTTTAAGGAAGATATATTGTATTCAACTTCTTCTCTCAACATTTTATTATGAAAAATTTTAAACGTACAGCAAAATCAAAAGAATTTTATAGTGAACACTTGTATACCCATCACTTATATTCTACTCTTAACATTTTTTTAAAATAAATTTATTTATTTATTTGCTTGTTTGTGTATTTAGTTATTTACTTTTGGCTGTGTTGGGTCTTCGTTGCTGTGAGCGGGCTTTCCCTAGTTGTGGCGGGTGGGAGCTACTCTTCGTTGCGGTGCACGTGTGCCTCTCATTGCTGTGGCTTCTCTTGTTGTGGAGCACGGGCTCTAGGCGTGCGGGCTTCAGTAGTTGTGGCTTGCGGGCTCTAGAGCGCAGGCTCAGCAGTCGTGGCACACGGGCTTAGTTGCTCCGCGGCATGTGGGATCTTCCCGGGCCAGGGCTCGAACCCGTGTCCCCTGCATTGGCAGGCGGATTCTCAACCACTGTGCCACCAGGGAAGGGCTCGAACCCGTGTCCCCTGCATTGGCAGGCGGATTCTCAACCACTGTGCCACCAGGGAAGTCCCCTACCCTTGACATTTTATCATACTTTTTAATCACATATTTACCCATCTGTTCATCCTTCTACTATCTATCCTCCAATCCATAATATTCAAATTCTGTTATATTTGAAGAGATTTGAGCTATATATTCTGTTTTGATTTTAGGTGAGTTTTATTTTTCCTTTATGTAATAGTAGATAATTCTTAGGAATGAATTATAACTGATTTATAATGTTCTGCAAACATTTGGATTTCAGATGCAAATAAATCTATTTGTGTTCTCTGTCTCTAGTTCCAAAAGATCAGTTGTGGATATTCAGAAAACAACAATTTCCTAAACAACCAAATGGTGTTGGACATGATCCTTTACCCATTAAGTGGAATCCACCAGACCATCAACCGGGAAACTGTGGCAAGGCTTGTGCCTGGATTAACACCCAAAGAGGTAAATAACGGTCTTCTAGGTATCTACTGAAAAGAAATCAGAAAAAGTGATCAATTTAAAGGAATAACTGTTCTACTAAGAAGAAATATTTGAGTTTTACATATTCATATGCATATATAAATACTGAATATGCATATGATGCAATTTGGCTAAATATAATCTATGTAAATTATATGATATATTAACCCACCTGGTATGTTTATTATTATGATTATTGTGATATGTAATTGTATTTTAACTTATTGTTTCATAACACGTGGTAAAGTTTTTTTTTAATGTAGAGAACCTAATATTAAGAATTACAGATCTCACTTTTAATAAAGTTGAAAAAAAGATATTGATTGAGCCAAATTTTTCAAATAAAAACTTAGACACTTATGAAATTAAGTATCTTAAAATTAAGACATCAGACTCTATGTTCAATTGATAAGTGAAGAAGAAGAAGGCTTGGAGAGTATTATCAAAGACTACCTTGTACTAAAGGGTGAGGTAAGTATTTAGATTTTACCATTTATAGTAGTATTTTTAACACAAAAAAATATTTGAGCATGTTATTTGGCTTCTAATACCTTTAATTTTTCAACAAGTTTTCAGGAATGCATTATGTGTAGGAGAAAACTGATAGAAAAGTGCTGCGGAAATTGGCAGGAGAAAGAAATTTCTAGATGTAAGGATAATTGCTTAGTTTCAAAAGAGAACTAGAATCTGAACTTATAAAGATGAGAAGGACATTCTAGAACTTGATCAAAAGCCAGGGCTTATGCGAGGAATGGGCACTCACTGTTCCTGACTAGAGAAGGTGACGCCTTCTGAAAGGCGGTGGAAAATCACAGTTGGGAAATTAGAAATAGTTGCAAAATATTAAGCAAGATATCAAACACCCAACCTATCTTTTTGTAACCATTTTTCTCAATTTTCCTTACATATGTTTTCTTTTTCCACAGCTAAAGACACTTGACCATCAAATGTATGCTCTGAACTCCACTCTCAGTCTTGAGATACAACTCTTAATCTGAGCAGGAGGAATGTAGGGAACTCAAGTCCAAAACACTGTGGCTGACAACAAGTTATAGTTGCTGTTCATGCATAAACACTTGCTATTTGTAAACTAGTCAAAAATGTACTTTTAATTTTGGGATTCTGATTTGGTCCCTGCTAAGTGGGTCTCAATTATGGTAACACGGACTTGTCTTGTTTCCTGGCCAGCCATGTTTTGGATTACTTGCCTATTACAACTTGACTAGTGTTCCAAATCATTTTGGAATAGAGTCGTATTTTCCCTGTTGTCCAGCCCAGTGGTTAAAGATCTTTCCATGTGAATCAATTTATTTCCAGTACTAGCTGCCTTTATGTACCCAAGGATCTCTAACTATCACCAGACTCTTAGTTTCCCATCGCTTTCCTCTGTCCACTTATTAGACCCCCAATTGTCCTCACTTGCTTGGTCAGTGTGACTATTGCTTGCCCCTGGGGGGGAGAATGTTCTTCCTGTTGATCTGGTCTTTTTCCTCATGATCACAATTAACTGACTCCTATACTAGGTCCTACCGCCCTAACCTTTTAATAAGGTCATTCCCAGCCAGGAACTGACAGATGATACATTTCTTCTTCCCTCATTCTGACTTTCTGAATTTTGTAAAATATAAGCAACACACTGTACCTTTTCTCAAGGCTTCATCATGAACCCCTTGCTATTTGTGGTATAGGCACTAACATAACCATTACCTTAAAAAAAAAGGGGTTGAGACATGCAAGCAGGTGTATATGATTCCTCAGTAAAGAATCAGAAACTTAGGTATTCGGGACATGGCCACTGATGGTACCTTGCTTCTATCAGTGACAGGCGGGTCAGTGCACTTGAGTTTCTGGGGCCAGTCCATACTTACCATGCAGAGGTGGACAATAATTGATCACATGAGTTTTATAAGTATGTGATCACACAGCAGGGAGTGAGGGTGGATCAGTTGCTCAACCAAATTCCTGAACCTGCACTATCTGAGGAACTGATAGTAGTGCCAAGGGAGTGGCAAGGAAGAAAAATACACTGCCTACTTCCAAACACATCCAAGAACAGTGGTTGACAACCCTGGTGAAGATCAGGATCAGCTGGGAAGCTTTTAAAAACAAGAGAACCCCAGGCTCTACCCCTGGGGTGGAGGGGGAATTCTGATAAGAAGCCAATGTTGGAATCCACTGCTGTATGGTCAAATGGGGGAACAGGCAAAGATTTATGGAATCAACATCTAAAGACAGGTTAATATGCACAGCAGCTAGCAATGTTTGCTTTTAGCAAAGATAAACCAAAGAGAGTAGGATTTTAAGAAATTCTACTATGTTACAGTTTGCCATTTCTCCACTTCCTGTTTTTCGTATCATTTCAGAATTATCCAAACCTTGTGAAAAATCGATGAATCCCAAACAACCCTGATGATAAAAAACACCTGGAGGTCTCTTTAAAAATGCACATTCCAGGGCCCTACCCTGGTCCCACTGAATCAGATGTTCCAAGGAAAGAGCCTGCGAAGCTGAATTTTAGCAAATATTCCAGGTGATTCTTATCACCAAGGATGTTTGGAAAACACTGATCTGGGTACTGAACACTTTAGGTGGACTTTGTTTATGATACGGGGCCTGTGAGCACATTATGAGAGGCACATGCAAGTGTGAAGCTCTCCCACAGCCTGGGCTGCAGTCCCTCAGACGTCTCAGAGTTCCTTGATCTTTCCCACATCAGGGACTTTGCATCTGCTGTTTACCAGTTTGGAAACTCCCTCCCCCAGTTCTTCAACAGATGGGATCCTATTCATCCTTTCTCAGAAAAGCCTCCCCAGCTCTGCTCTTCTAAATCAGGTGCCCTATTAAAATCTCTTTGCACCTTTTACTTTACTTCATGGTAGTCATTAATATTTTGGGTTATCTATCTCTGGTGATAATGTTTTCCTACACTAGATGGTAAGCCCCCGTGGCGTAGGGCATGGCTTACATGCTCACGGCTTTTTCTCCAGTATTTTACAACAGCAATGCATGCATAAGTAAAGGGATACATAAATGAATAAAAGTGCTCCGTGGTAGCATGTAAAGATGCAGCAAGGCAGTGGGGGGAGATTTGCTGGGGGTACAGAGAAGAACGTGGGCAACGCCAGAAAGCCTTTCAGAGGGAGGCGAGGATCGTGCCCGGCTCTGAAGCGAGCAGCCAGGGAACTGGCATTGCCGGAGGAGCGGAAATATGCCAGGTGGGTGGAAGGCTCTGCGAACGCCCTGGAGAAGACAGACAGCATGTGTGCGCTCCGAACCAGCCAGGCAGCTTGAATTAGGCAGAGAGAACAATCAGCCTATGATGAAAGTGGAGGACAGCTAGATAAAGAGTGACTCAGGATCAGTTTTGATTTGACGTCAGCAGAAACTCAGAGATCCTGCAGGGTTCAGAGAAGGAGAGAGATGATCAAAACAGACCTCTCAGGGGATGACTCATGCTCTTTGTGTAGGACTGAATGAAGGCACAGGACTAAAGACACATGAAACCAGCCAGGAGGCTGCAGCAATCAAATTGCAGTGCCATTAGCAATCAAAATGGGTGCTCTATTTTATTTGGGTATGTCCTACCCAGTTTCACAAAAAGTTTGACGCACCTGGGTAGAAATAGGATAACAGCTGTTGACTAGAGGAAGGGAAGGGGTCCTAGGAAAGTATCAATAAGATGTGGACAAAGTTTCATAGAGGAAGAGGGAAGAGAATCAGTGAAGATACTAATTTAGAGACCCAAAGGCTACATGCTGCAAAATAGGATGGAGAAATCCACAGGCGGGGGAAGTCTGAGAGCCAGAGGAAATAATGACCTGCCTTCTTAGCATGGAGTCATGGTGTGACATTTAAGGAAGCTTATCCTTTATGCAGGGAGCATTACAGGACATGAAAAAGGGGCTGAGAATAAGAAAACCTCAGTTACCACATGACCATGATCTCTGAAACTTGAAGAGATACCCAGGTTATCAGGGTGCTGGAAGGAATAGCAATAAATCCCAAAGGGAGTTTTCTAGAATCCCTTATCTTTCCAGAGTGTTCCATTGCATGGATGCTCTTGACAACTCCCTTCTTTTTATCATTATATTTTTGGCAATTGCTGAAATCCTCCCCTATTTACTATTATTGTTTACTATTGACTAGTACTATTGCACTATTATTTTTACTATTGCTATTTTCTCTCTCCTCTGTAGAATGCCTCTAGCTTTACTATTTTTAATGTTTTAATAGCTCTACTGAATATCCAGTCATTTGAATGAGTCCCTAAAACACTCTCTGCCCCTATACAGTGTTGCTTCATCCAGACCATCCTGATTTGCTTACCCTGATCACTGAAAACAGCCTCCCCTCTGGGTCTCCCTGCCTCTAATCTCCTGCTACCATTTCATACTCACCCAGCCGCCTCCTTTCTAATTCAGATATAATCATACCTCTCCTCTGCTTAAAATCCTTAATCGACTCTCTCAAAGCTTCACGATGAAGGGCAGACAGATTTGCTAGGACAAGAGGTCTTTTATGATGTGTCTCCTGCCCCTCTCTTTTTCCCTCTCCTTGGGCAGCTTGTAGTTTTCCTTACAGTCACACCAGTAATCTTTTCATTTCTTGAATGAGACTTTGCCCTCCCTCCCTCCCTTTGTAAGTGGTGTTACCTCTAGCTACGTTAACTTTGTCATCCTTTTGTTGCCTGATAAATTTTATCCTTTTTCAAAACTTCAGTCATCATCCCCTGTAGGATATTTTCCCTAGATTCCCTCTGTGGCTCTCCCATGTGTTCAGACAGCTGATTGTAGTTTGCCCCAGAGTGGAAAACTCTCATTTGTGTGCTTACTTTTTATTTTTTTTAATTCTAACTAAAATATTATCTTCCTAAGGCAAGGATGGTGTCTCTCATACCTCTATTTTCTATGCCTAGCGCAGTGCCTGGTACATTGTAGAAACTGACAGACCATTTGAAGAAGGAAGGAAGGAAGGAAGGGAAAAAGAAGGAAAGAAAGGAAAAGAAAGAACTAAGGAAGAAACAGACAGCTTCTCCTCCCTCTAAAAACAAACAAAAGAAATTCTTCCAAAAGTCTGAGAAGAAAGAGGGAGAGAGAAAGCAAAAGCCATGTCAGCTGGTATAACCTAAATTGGAGAAGATGGAGTGAATTAAATGAGTTTGGCAGTTTTTATAATTTCTTCTCATTTCAATAATTCCATGTGGAACACTGCGTTAATCACCGATGCCAGGTACTGTGCTCGTAAAGGGAGGGGATATAAAAAAGAATGTTTCAGTCTCTGCCCTGAGGCTCCCACAGTTCCCTCAAGGAGACATTCAGACATACATTGCATCAGTGCCTGACCAAAGTACACACAGTACAGAAGAGGGAACAGCAAAACATTCAGAGAGCAACGTGGTTCACGGAGGTTTCAGAAGGCCAAAAAGGATGAGTAGAAGGGTACCAGGGATGGAAAGGGAGGAAATGCATTCCAGAGAGAGGACCAGGACATCCTGGGGAATGGCAGAGACTTTGATATGATTGCATTTAGCTAAAAGCTCTTCCTTTGTTGCTATCAGGGCTTGGAGGTAGAAAGATATTAAAATATAGTTTTTTTGAAAAGATACATGAAACCCAATGCTCAGAGCAGCACTGTTTACAATAGCCAAGACATGGAAGCAACCTAAATGTCCATCGACAGACGAATGGATAAAGAAGATGTGGCACATATATACATATATATATATATACACATACATACATACACGATGGAATACTACTCAGCCATAGAAAGAATGAAATAATGCCATTTGCAGCAACATGGATGGACCCAGAGATTATCCTATTACGTGAAGTAAGCCAGACAGAGAAAGACAAATATCATACGATATCACTTATATGTGGAATCTGAAATATGATACAAATGAACTTATTTACAAAACAAAACAGACTCATAGACATAGAAAACAAACTTATGGTTACCAAAGGGGAAAGGGGAGAGGGAGGGATAAATTAGGAGTCTGGGGTTAGCAGATACAACCTACTATATATAAAATAGATAAACGACAAGGTCCTACTGCAGAGCACAGGGAACTATATCCAATATCATGTAGTAAACCATAATGGAAAACTATTTGAAAAAGGGTAGCTAGATAGACAGATAGATAGATGTATAACTGAATCCCTTTTTGCTGTACACCAGAAACTAACAAAACATTGTAAATCAACTCTGCTTCAGTAAAAAAAATAAAATATAGTTTTATCTCCTTTCTCAAGTGTTGTCAGACATGTTAGTTCTGGCACTGTCTGTCTCTCCTGCCCCACGACCTGCCACCCCGCTTCTCCCTCTTTTCTTCCCGCCCTGTCTGTCCAGTGGGCTGAGCGCCTCCCCCGCCCCTCACTCTCCCGTGCTTCCCTCACTGCAAAGTGCACTACACTTCACCCCACTACTTCCATCCTTCTGCTGGAACACATCACAAGGATGGGGCTGGGGTCTCACTATTCATTCAACCCTCCTCCTCATACACTCACCCTGAGAGGCCTTCCAGTAAATAAGTTTTCCTGGTATCACGTTACACGATTCATCCGAATTCATCATTGTCACCGAAGGACTCTTCTGGTCATTCCGAAAAGAAAAATGCATGCCAATTTAAGTGAAAGGACACCCTGCTCAGACGCTGTTAACAGTTTCGCTTGCCATCTAAGTGGCGCGTTAGAAACGAGGGAGAGGGCTTCCCTGGTGGCGCAGTGGTTGCGCGTCCGCCTGCCGATGCGGGGGAACCGGGTTCGCGCCCCGGTCCGGGAGGGTCCCACGTGCCGCGGAGCGGCTGGGCCCGTGAGCCGTGGCCGCTGAGCCTGCGCGTCCGGAGCCTGTGCTCCGCAACGGGAGAGGCCGCAGCAGAGGGAGGCCCGC
>NC_041224.1:2151721-2202832 GCF_002837175.3 Physeter macrocephalus
GTACCACAAAAAAAAAAAAAAAAAAAAAAAAAGAAAAGAGGGAGAGGATGGTGCCCCACACATCCCCAGAGCTGTTTCCACAGATGCCCGGAGCCTCTCTTGGGCATGGAACTGAGTCTTGGGTGGACAGCTGTCAGATCCAGCCTAAGGCTGCTCATGTCTACAGACAGTTTGTGAACCTGGAGGCTCCTCTGGAGGGTTCCGTGGACCTAACATGGGCTGAGCAACGAATAGGCACCCAATTCCACTTGGTGCCCTTGTTATTTCACTTAATCTCATAATGAAAGAAGAAACGGATGGTAATTATTCCAGTTTTCCAGATAAACTTATCATAAAGATAGATATCTTAAATATTTCACTCAAAGTCACGAGGACCTCATAAGTGGAGAAGCTTCCATTTAAATTCAGGTGTACGTTACCAAGGACGCCATTTTCCTGGTATGCTTATAGGCACTTACTCTTCTCTGCCTGACAAACGTCACTAATAAATCATGACAGCAGCACCCCCAGGTTGAAGGCAACCTCAGAAGTGTTACAGGAAGTGCTTCAGGCTCCCTCAACAACTGAGAGCAGTGTCTGGGCTCAACAAGATTGCTTTTTAGAGTCATTGCTTTGGTCTTACCAACATACCTATCATATAGAAATAAGGAGTCTGAGAGAGCAAGAGAGTAGATTTACCTAAATTGTAGGGACTTTTCGACTTTAGAGCTGAAACAGATCCAAATAGCCTCATTCTTTGAGAAAGTACCCCTCCTACCCAGTCACATACTCTTATTCTGCCCACATTTTCCATCTTGCCTCTTTCTGATAAGTCATAAAATTATGAGCTGCTTATGTGTCAATACCCAATTGCCGATTGTTAGTCCGATGTTAGAGTAGCACTTTGAACAAGTCTCTTCTCTTCAGAAGCCATTTATCCAGACATAGTAACTTTATGCTTGAGAATAATTGGGCACTATAGCAATCTAACTATCCTTGTTTACTTCTTTGCCATTTCCTTTTATTACTATATGGAGAGAAAACAAGTTGTCGATGATGAAACTTCTAATCCATTTACTGGCAGTGATTTCTTTCACCAGAGAGAATTCTAGAAGCCTTTCTCTTATAATGCTCAGAATTTAACATACATAGAGCTGCCTGGCAGTGAGCTAAATGCTCACACATAGACATGCTTATTTAATTCTCAAAACAATCTTATAAGGTTGATGCTATTAGTACCCCCATTACACAGATGAGGACATTGAAGGTTTTAACAGACAAAGTAATTTGCCCCAAATCACAACACTATCTAAGGAATGATGTCAGGGTTTGAACCTGGGAAGTCTGACTGAAGCTTTGTCAGCAGCCCATTTTTTGTCTCCCTCCCTTCACCATGTACAGCCCCCCTCTGCTTCTTACTGGGGCACCTGCTACCTAGCACTATTGATACCCAGCAGGACCCTGTGGGGCTCCTGGGCACAAAAGCCTTTCTGTGTCCCCCATTTCTTGATTACAGGAAATAGGCTTCATTCAGCCTCCATGACCTTCCCTGAGTTCCAACAGGCAAGTTCAAACAGATGCTAATTAGGGAAGGGAGGGCATGCGGAGACAAGGGAGGTGCAGTCAAGAAACAATAGTGCAGCCTTGGGTCAGGGTCCTGGTTCCCCCTCAAGGGATATATCAACACAAAACAATATCTTTGAGCTGTTTTGCAGATACTGAAACCCCCAGCAGGTGGGAGAAGTTAACTGTATGCTGCCCACCAGCACATAGACCCCACACATGTTGGAACCAGAAGGTTGACGATGTTGACGCCCACTTACCTCACCACCAACCAATCAGAAGAATGTCCACGAGCTGATCACGCCCCCTTTGAACCATTACCATAAAACTCCTCACTACCCCCTCCAGGTCGGGACACACAATTTTTTTTTTTTTTTTTTGCGGTACGCGGGCTTCTCACTGCTGCAGCCTCTCCCATACACACAATTTTGAGGGTGTTAGCTTGCTGTGACCCCCTTTGCCTGGCAAAGCAATAAAGCTATTCTTTTCTACTTTACCAAAAACTATGTCTCCAAGATTTAATTCCATGTCAGGGTACAGAGGCCTGATTCAGCTTCACTATGTGGCCAGGGATCAAGGAGTTAAGGAGACTGTGAGCAGGACAGAATGAATTGTGACATCATTCAGAATCATTTGAAGCCTCCACTCTAGCTATAGGGCCTCCCATCACCCATTCTACAGAGGTCATGTTCTGCATCTAAAGAATAGAGGAGTCTGCCTCAAGAGGCCTTTCTGGTTTTCCAACAACCGAATCCCCTTCCAGATGCAAGAAATGTAGGATAACTCGTATCTCCTCCCTTCTTGGATTCGATGCCTTCCTATAGATGTAGCTGTGCTTTCTGGACTGGCCCTCTCTGTGGCATTTTTTTCCCAGCTTGGGTCAGACCTGCTGCTGGCTTTATTCCAGGACTAACTTCTGAGATTCTTCTTCGTCCTCATGTTTTACGTTAGGTCTGACGATTTCCTCATAGAAACCAATCCAACAGTGATAGCTCTGAATAACACCTACATATCAGGTCTGTAGTTCATTTATCTATAAGCTTGATTCTATTTCTACACATTTGTAAGAGCAGAAAAGAAAATAAACTTATGTGATTAGATTTTGATATTATAGTGAAACTGACCAGGAGTTTTATCACCTTGTATGATGGCTACTTTATCCTTAATAATCTTTCATTATAGGGTTAAACTTAACATTTTAATACTAAAACTTCATTCAATGACAAGACTAGGTTCATAGATATTACCATACTTGATTACCATGGGTACAGTAAGCAACAGATAATTTATCATTTATATGTCCTATTAATTACCTAAATTAGAACTATTATAGTTTTTTAGTTTTTCTGATCTGTAGATCCATCTAGCTTTCATCCCTAAAACGTCCCCATTCCACTATCTAGGCAACACATTTAAATATTTAATAGTTCTTTAAATCACTATGGAAAAACCCATAAAGCTTAGGAAGCTCAAAATTCTTAGCACCTGTCATTTGTGGTGAGACATTTTCATTCATAGATTTCTTTACTGTGGCATGGGCTCTCTGAGGGAGGTGACATTGTGTTTCATCACTGGGGGATACAGGTTGACTCTCCAATATAGGTTACCTCACTGAGGATCCATAGCTTGGGGGTGGCCTAGGTCACTCCCCACTGATTCAGAAGCCAATTCAGGGTCTACAGACAGTGGAGACTGAATGGACTCCATTAATAATCAACCATTAATTAGCCTCTTAATTAGCCTCTTAATTATCAGTTAGCACCTTCAGTGAACACTTTAGAACTCCTGCAAAAAAAGAAAAAAATGTTTATACGATTGGGGGCCTAGAAGAGGCTAAGGAAGAAAGAGGTGCTATTATGAAAAGCAGGAATGGACCAAAGACCACTTCACCTACTCCATGAACTTTTCTGGGACTACCCCATCTATGGAACTTCAGTGCATCTTTGGCATGAATAACTTACGTTGCTGACCACCTGACTTTACATAAAGAGGCAACGAATGGCATCAGACTTGTACCATTTGGTATTACTGTTCCTTTTTTGAAGACTAAAAGTAAAATTAAAATACAAGGAGGAAAACAACAAAGATTGTAGTTGGGCAAAATGAAAAACACATTTTGATGTTTATTTCACTGGTCTCACAAGGCTAACTTTGTAACAAACAAAAGGATGCGGTAGATTAAAAACTAGCATTAAAATAAAGAAATACAGAAAGGAATCAAGTATTTAGACATGGAAATACACAGATCTTCAACTTCAGTTTGTACAGCTGTTTGTTTTTAAAGCATAGAACTGTTCTTCTAAAATAGAGTTATGAACCAAAATCACCTTAGAGACCCATGAAATTCTTCTTCTAAAATGGCCCCATATTCTTGGTTGAGGCTCAGATCATTCTGATCACATTATTTTGTCTTGGATAATTTTGGTTCAATTGAATTATCTAATAATTTTTGCCATCACACTCACACAGTTTATTTTGTCATTTTCCCACCATCTAAAAGACTTTTTCATGCCCATGGTATTGTTTATAAAAATAAAGGTCCAGATCATATTTTATAATTGCTTAATCCAAAAAGTTTTGGAAAGAGCTGTGGGTTCTAATCCTGGCAAATCTACAGAAAATTTCTGATAATTCTAGAGGACCCTTTTGGTCTTTTCTTATTTTCCTAGAATACTGTGATAAACAAAGAACACAGGTTGGCACCTATTTTGATGTATAGAAGGACAAATGATACTTTCAATATAGTATGAACCACAAAATACTGAATTGAGTTCCATGGGGTTATTTGGAGAATCTGTTACAACTTTGAAGAGAGGACTCCTGGAAGAAGTTGGAAATGATACTTCTCTGCATGTTTATGAAGAAAAAAACCATTTTTATTGATAATAAAGAAGGAGAATACCTTCTATTCAACATTTTTGGAGAGAAAAAAAACACAAAAACCACCCTGTGAGTCCAGAATGGATAATGTCTCAGGCCAGGGCAAGAGAAATACAGTGTCAAGGTAGCTCATTTCACTCCCTGCTGAGAATCAAGGTGGTTCATAAAGGTCCTTCAAAAAGTGAAAGTAAAATTCTTCATTCGATTTAACTCTGGTTAATTTCAAGTGTAACCTGTACAACTGTTGGCCAAAATCAGTAAATTGTCTGGTAGCATGAGCAGGTTTTTTTAAATGAATGAAAATACTGTTGTTGTTGTTGTTGTTGTTTTTAATCATTGACCATAGACTTGAAGAACTTTTTCTGGTTGAAAAGGAGTGTATTCCACATTAAAATTTCATTAGTGATCTCTAAGGCTCATCCCCAGTGAAGCGAATGCACACATTCAGTCTGCATCAAAGGACCTTTCATTAATAACAATTTCTGAATTTCCTTGCAAGTTTTTTTCTTCCAGTTTTACTGAGATATAATAGACACACAGCACTGTAAGTTTAAGGCATACAGCGCAAAAATTTGATTTACATACATCATGAAATGATTACCACAGTAAGTTTAGTGAACATCCATCATCTCTTAGAGATACAAAAGTAAAGAAATCGAGAAAAAAATCTTCCTTGTGATGAAAACTCTTAGGATTTACTCTCTTACCTTCCACATGTACCACACAGCAGTGTAAATTATATTTATATACTTATTAATTATATTAAATTTTATTATATTTATTAATGCAACGCTTCATGGATCTAGAACTTAAAATAAGGGGATGCCATAGACTGAATGCTTGTGCCCCCCCAATCATATGTTGGACCCCTAAGCCTCATTGTGATGGTATGAGGAAGTGGGGCCTTTGGGAGACAACTGGGTGTGAGAGCGGTGGTCCAGTCACTAGTGCTCTTATAAAGAGGCCCCAAGAGATTCATTGCCTCTTCCAACTTGTGAGGACATGGAGAAAAGGCAAATGCCTATGAACCAGGAAACTATCTCTCACCAGACACCAAATCTGTCAGCACCTTGATCTCAGACTTCCAGCCTCTAGAATTGTGAGAAATAAATTTCTGTTCTTTGTAAGCCACCCAGTTTATGATATTTTGTTATAGCAGCCTGAAGGCACTAAAGGGAGGATGAGGGAGGGGGGAGGTAAGAAACTCATTTCCATGATAATCCAAGAAAAGAACAGCATAATTTAGACACAGTTTGTTAATAAGGATATCCTAAATTTATGAAATTATGGAAAAGAGAAAGGTTACATGTTAAATATATATTTTGTCCTTGTTTTTGCTCTTTAAAAAAAAACAATGCCAAGCAAACGGATAGGAAAGAAATAAGTTTGTGAGTTGCAGACTGTAGTTGGGTAATTAAAATAATAAAGTATTGATAATTGGGTGCATATTCACATGTGTGCGTGTATATGTGTTTGGTTTTATTGAAAACTATCCCTTATCTTTTTTAGAAGTATGAGATATATATTACAAATAAAAACAAATAACTGGTTGGAATAGAATTAAAAGATGATCTATTGATATTAGTCCCAAGATTAACATTTTAAATTCTTAATCTTGCTATAGCTAAAATCAAGATTATGCCATTAGAAATCATACAATAACACGTTAGGCATTTCACAAAGCCTTAGTGTGAATGGAGGCCAAAGCAAACAAACTGAGGTGATAGCCAACACCAAAATTTCAAACCCTATTAAAAAGAATGCAATGGTGTTGAAAATTCCATGGCTTGAGACACAGTGATACATCCAGTTGTTTTATTTCATAATTTGTAATTAAACTGGAATTATCAAAATATATTTTGGCTTTCCAAATAATCTGATATATATTGAAAGGCCTTGAAACATTAATCATAGCAAATAAAATTAGTTATGGGGAGATTGTTTCCAGAAAAAAACTCATTTGATTGTTTTACTTACACTCAACCCTTCTTGGAAGGCCCGCCTTAAACCGCAACTATCCTCTCAACCTGCCTGCCTTTCTTTCACTTACAAAACAAAGCACACATGCAGTCATTTGATTGTTTGGGCTTTTAAATTTGGCTCTGAGTCCGTTGGAGTATAATCCTTTTACTGGAAATTCAGTTAAAGGAACTCCTTCAATCTCCAAACACTAGCCAGATAAACCACATTTCCTGCCTTCTCTCCCTTTCTCCGGGGCTCTGCAGATTTGGTACTGATGGCACAGAAGAGTACAGCTTTTGACAGCAGGACAGGTCGACGAAAAACAATCATCTTCTATCACATGAAAACTATTTTCCTCTCTTCACTCGGTTCATTTACAATGATTGCCAATCCTGGCTGTCTGTTAGACACCTTTTTAAAACCCCTGTCCTTTCCCAAGAGATTTTTATTTAATAGGTCTGGGATGGGGTCCAAATATCAATATTTTTAAGTAACTTTCCAGGTAGCTCTAACGTGTAATCAGAATTGAGAAGATCCTGTTCACAGGGAGTTAGGATGGAAAGCTGAAGTAGGGCAGGAAACATGGCTGAGTGTCTTGTTGGTAACCAATCAGGATGCTCTGAGCCTCCTTTCAGTGAACCAATCAGGATAATCCAAGACTCTCAGTGAACCAATCGGCTTGGTGTAGATGAAATAGACTCTAAGACAGTGTTCCCTTAACTTGAATGTGCACGGGGAATCACCTCAACATCTGTTAAAGTGCAGATTCTGATTTAGTAGGTCTGCATGGGGCCTGAGATTCTACATTTCTAAAATGCTTCCAGGGGATGCTACAGCTGCTATTCCACAGACTACACTTTGAGTAGCAAGTATTTAGGATAAATCTGACCACATAATGTAAAAATGTGGTTGAGGTTTTTTCAAAAGCTATCGAAATGTAATGCAGATACAAAAGTGTACAACATGCAGTTATTTATAATAGTGAAAATTTAGAAATAACCTAAATGTCTAATAACAGAGCCAGTATGAAGGGGTAATATTCAATCTGTTTTTTCAAAGAGTTTTAAATTTTATTGAAAAATCAATAAAATACACAATGAAAAGAGTAAAATATAAAAGTATATATAAGCTGTACAAGAATATCCCAATTACTTCCAAATGGATGGAAAGAGACTGAAAGAAAGTAATCCAGTATGTTAACTCTGATTATGACAGGTTTTGCAACTTTAGTGTATTTATATTTTCTGAATTTTTCATTTTATCTAATTAATATGTTTTACCTTTATAATAAGTTTCAAAAGAAAGGTTAAGAAAAATATTGTAATGTATCAGATCATACATTTCTTTCTGACATTTTTATCACGGGACATCTACCAGACTTAATTCCATTAGTTTAACCCTGAGATGCCCTAACTTTATCAAAATTTTCTTTGTATCTATTGATATATTTCTTTTTTACAATTCATGATCAAGTCCTAGTGTAGGTTATTCACTGTGAAAATGCAGAGTAGTACCTTCTTAGATTTGTTGAAAAAGTAAAGGAAAAAATATATCTCAAGCTTCAAGAGGATTGAATATTGACAACTGTGAAACTAATAAAGTTATATTTGATAATCCCAATTTTTTCCCTTTTCAGGAAATTACAGGGCAATCACATTCATGACAAATAGATCATATATATGTTTGTTGCTATGTTGCTCATGATTTTTGCATCTATTTTTCATGAGCATGATCATACATCATACATCATGACCATACATCATGATCAAGTTATATTAACTCCAGAGATGCAGGTCAGTTTAATATTTTTAAAAATTAATAATAAAATCATGTGATGCATCATAAAATAGGATCTAACAAGGTGAAGTCCCTCAAACCATGACAAATGTATTTGTAATATTTAATTATGTCCCTCCATTCACCAGGGTCAAAGTCTACTCAAAATCTTTGCCCTCGGGCTTCCCTGGTGGCGCAGTGGTTGAGAATCCGCCTGCTGATGTAGGGGATACGGGTTCGTGCCCCGGTCCGGGAAGATCCCACATGCCGCGGAGCGGCTGGGCCCGTGAGCCATGGCCGCTGAGCCTGCGCGTCCGGAGCCTGTGCTCCGCAACAGGAGAGGCCACAACAGTGAGAGGCCCGCGTACCACAAAATAAAAAAAAAAATAAATAAAATAAAAAAAAAAAATAAATAAATAAAAAATCTTTGCCCTCATCCACTAAGAATTCATCTAATGAAATAGAACAAATGTTCCCTGAGTAACCAAACTTACAGAGAAACCATCAACACTGCCCTTGAGTCTTAGATCCACCTGCAAAACATACACAAAAATATGTGGGTGGGTGAGAACTCAGTAGGCTCTTTTAGTAGAAAAATGGGTCTTTCTAAGCATATTTGGAGGGGGCACAAGGACTCACCCTCTCAGAAGATGGCTACAAGTTGCAGTCCAGACCTAAGGTGTAAGGACAACTTCAACTAAGGTGAAACCTTTCTTGAGCAGAAACCACCCAGGGATCTCCCCATGATTGATGACACAGCAACAAAACCTGTTCTGTGTGTGTTGCCTGGAGCACCCCTCAGCTCAATCCTACACAGTCCGTTGACACCACTGAAAAACTTCCTTTGACCTTGCTGCCCACGTGTAATCCAACCCACACTACAACAAACTAATGCTCAATCCTGGCTGCATATAAAATTTACCTAGGGAACTTTTTTGATAATGTCCAATGGTGGGCCCTACCCTGAAAACCTGAATCAGTCTCTCAGGATGGAGCCAAGACATTTGGTAGTTTTTTTTTTAACGCTCTAGGAAATTCTAAGGTGCAGTGAAGTTTGAGATTCCCAGTGATAACCCACCAACTTGGCTCACCGTTGCCTTGAACAAAACAAAACATCATGAGATACTGGCATTTTAATATTCTTCAAAGCCAAAGAAATGAGGTTTCAGGTATCGATTATGACCCAAAGAAAAAGAAAGTGAACAGGAAAAGAAAAACATAATTTTGACAAAAGTAGAACCTCCTGGGAGTCTCTGAACTCAAGCAAAACATGTGGTCCTCTTATCTATTTATAATATTAATTCTCTCTTATTTCAGTGTTCTGGGATTTTTTATTCATTTTTTTCCAACCTCAAAAAAGTATATGCTCTTCTGTTCTAAGATTTTTCCAGACAGGCTGGAGCTCTGATCTATGCTGATCACACTGTCTAAGACTGAAGCTAGAAGGGTATATTTTTATGATATTTGTAACATGCATTGCCCCAGTTGCTAATAATAATGAGCAGTTGTAAGCATGAATGTGTCATCCGTGTCAGGTCATTGCCTCTGTTCTATCTGTCAGATCTAGCCCAGAAGCTCTAAAATCTTCATCTTTCCACCCCAAATCAATCTGACCTTTGAAATTTAACTGGGCATCCTATTTTTTGTTTTTAGTTTAGTTTAGTTTCATTTTGTTTTTGCTAACATGGCAGCCATGTACCAAATATATCCTGAAATATAGCATGGCATTTGGGAAACTTGTTTGGCATTGGAATTATGGCAGAAGAAAGCCAGGTAGTTTCAGCTCTCTCAACTTAAGACTTACGATCACACTAACAAAAGGAGAATCCCAATTTTTAAACTTTTAATTAAAGGCTTAAGAGGAAAATGAATAATAAAGAAATCCTGATGGAAATTAGTCTGAGTCAGCATTGAAAAGATCAATTAAAGAAAAAAAATTCAATTTTGAAAACATTATTATCAACATGACATTTCTTTGTAAAGGTTCTTGTAAATTGCTTTTTCATTCAGTAGAAATTTTCCGGATTAAGTGCAAAAGTCCTCTGTTAATCAATGAGATTTACTTTTAAAATTAAACCAAAAGGAAAATAAGACTATGAACATAATATTTCATTCTCTTTCAGCTTGTTTTGTACATGGACACAGTACCAAGATCTTGATATTTAATCATTTCAAGCTCATTGGTTTTAATTATTTATCAAATATTTTTTCTTACATTTAGATGTTTAGGCCTTAAGTTCTTTTCAGTTTTACACCTTTTTTCCAGCATGTAAGATTTGTCTTTTAGTGAGAGACAGGAATTCGCAGTAAGATTGTAAGTTACATGATGGCACGGAGTAAATCAACTGTTTCCTTCTATCTCCAGTCCCATTTGTGCTGCAAGCTCCCTGCCCGTTTCATGGATGGATTTCACTGCAGCTGTGCACCTTTCACAAATAGCAAAGAGAAGCTTCAGCATTTCTTTATATTTATATAAGAAGGCAGAGACATCATGCTAAGATTACGTTCATCCCTGGGCATGCAGTGAGCCATGCAAAGGTCACACCTGTTTTCAATAACAAAAACAAACCGTGAGACTTGTATATGAATAACGAGAGCTGAGTACAGAGATATTTATAGCAGTGCTGTTTGTGACAGGAGAACAAATGGATGTCCAGCAGCATGGCAGGTAGACCAGTTGTGGCGAGCAGAAGTCCATGCTGCCCTGCGCTTGCACAGCCTCCACTCCTGCTACCATGATTAATGTGCCCATGAGCTCACTGAGTAGCCTGGAGTTGGCCAAAGATAGTCCTGGCTGAGTATCGTCTGACAGCGGACTCATTCTGTCTGTTTGGTCGTTTCATGCCTCTTTTTTGGTGGATGCTCTCTTGTGGGCATGTGGTACCAAATTCGACACCCTTCATGCAAGTTCCCCTAAGTCCATCCTGCCTTTGAGTATAGGTTTTCTTACTTTTTCAGATACAGTGAGGCCAACAGGTCAGGAGACAATTGCCACTGAAAAAGTAGTTTGCTATCGTCACAGATCCCAAGAGAAGGAGGCAGGCTACACCACAGGGAGTCAAGCAGGGAAGCCAGTCAGAAGGCAGAAGGGGAGGGGAATCTGTGGCAAGAACTTTTACTGTGGCTTCTGTGGGAAGGAGTAGCTTAGACAGGATAAGCAAGTTTAGGGCTGGCTAGTCTGAATAACTTCTTCGGGCTGCGGGGTGTAGGGACTATCCCTAGTTGTCTGCTACCTGTACCTGGATGATTAGGGCAGAGGAATAGACACCCAGAGCGTAAGAGCCTGATAAAGTTGGTGGTGGTTTTAGATATGAAAGGTGCAATTACAGGTGAGTTGTTTGCTATCTTTAGAAATCAGCTAGCCCCGGGACAAACAGTCCTGCCAGTGTCAGCCCCAAGATGTCAAAAGGTCAGAAATACAGAATAATAAGACAGGAGTAACACACATACCTATACACCTTTTCCCCATACCTCTTGGTCTCTGAGTTTTCAGTCTTTATCCTTCGAAGACCCTAAACAAAATCAGCCAAGCTATCTATCACTGCCCATGAGTTGATATATGTTATACCTCAAGATACTTCTCTCCACCGAACTTGAATTACCAGGTACACTGGTCAAAACAGGAAGCCTGAATTCTCATAGGGTTTATTTTCTACCCTCTGGATCAGCTATGTCTTACCAAAAGCCTCATCCTTGCCGCTACTTGCTTGTCTGATGAACCTGATGTCATCAGTGTAATGGACCATCTCTGGAATATCCAGAGAGATGGTGCAGGCCCTTTCAGCCTAAAGGATGACCGAGAATAGGAGAGTTAACATAACCCTAGAGCAAAGCATAAACGCATACTCAGTTGTCCCACGTTAATCCATGCTGCTTCTGTTGTTCCTTCTTGCTATGGAAAACACACACACACACACACACACACACACACACACACACACACACACACAGATTCACCACACTGGCGTACTTAAGTCTGTATTGACCTGCTTCCGAAGAGATGCCACATCTAATACAGCAGTTGCAATCAGGGTTACTATTTGCCTAGGTTTGTAGTAAGCTGTTAGCATCTGCCAAGGTCTATCTATCCTTTAAAGATCAGACTGGTGAATTAAATAAAGATATGATGGGGCCCACCATCCTTGAATTCTTTAGCTTTTTAAGGGCAATGTTCTCCGATGTTTCTTCTGGGATGTGATTTTATTTTCTTTAATTATTATGTTGGCTGGAGAGTGGCAGGTGTGGGAGAGAAGCCCACTTCAGAGCTCCCATTTGGTCTTTCCTACCGCGTTAGCTCCTACCCCTCAGGACAAGAAACCAGTGCAGGCCTTCTGCCAACTACCAAGTGTATTCATTCCAATTGTATATTTGGGGACTGGAAAAATAACTACCAGATGGATATGTGGACCCAGTGAGCTGGACCTAGGCCAGGATTCCACTTTTTAATCTAATCTACATATGTCCCCACCCCAAAAGAGGGATTCTTGGTGATATGTTGGATCCCAGGGTATCAACCTCAACCTACACCCCATGTCTAACTGTCCCTAAAATATCTGAGTATTCTCCTTAGTGGTATAAATGGCCATAGGTTGCTCTAGGGGGATTGTTAGATATATCTGCTATGGTATTATAAGATGCTTTCTCCTGAGGATCTAGAATCTAAGAATCTAAGAAGATTAGATCCAGGATCTAAGGATCTAAGAAGTCCAAAAATTGGACAAAGGATCATGAAGTTTTATTGGGGTGACTATCCAACAAATCTATGATTCCTCTGGCTGTATAATTTTTATAACTTGAGCAATACTTTTATTGGCTGTCCATTTATCTTGCACCTAGGAATATCATGTCCTATAATCTCTCTGTAGTTCTCTACAGGCCAGCTCCCCTTGGCCATCTTTCAGACCTTGCTACCAATTATGATGATTGTACCTACACTGCTTCTAAAGTTTAAGTTCTGCCACCTGGTCAGTACTATTCCCGAACCCCGCATCCTCATTGCTATCAGGAAACCCAGTTCTGTAACAGCATCTCCTATATCACCCCTGGCCTGTAAGAGACTTCATCACCGAGCTACTCAGAAGTGCTGCAACCTGGTACTCATCAGAGCATCTCTTATCAGTTTGGTAGGTGGAGTTTCCTCTCGGTTCTCCCACAGTGGGCCAGGGTTTTGCAGCCTTACATCATATACCTCTCCCAACACACTCACTTCTCTGAACATTTTGCTCCACCGTCTGCCATAGTAGTTCCAGCATCTCTCATTTATTTATTGAGGGCCATCACTTTTTCCAGCTTCCAAGAGTGTTAGCATGTTACCACTATTTCCTAAGGTTCTCAAGAGGGTAATAAATCTTAGCTCGTGAGACAGTCCTCCCCTACTGATGAACTCTCTCTTATCCAAGGTTATGTTCCACCTGCTTGCCCAGATCCAGCACCCTCAGAATTCAGTCCCATATATACTCCCCAGGCTCTGGCTGGTACACGTGGGCTAGTCACACAGCATTTTCTATTTAGTGCCAGCATGTGTCTGGCAGGGCAATATTGTGACTTGACCCTAGTTGTTTTCCTGATGGCCAGTAGGAGAGGTGAGGATAGATCCTGAAAGGGTGTGTATTGTCTTGTAAGGCAGACATTGTCTCTGCATTGTCTTAAAGCAGGGCAGGAACACTTGACTTTAACAGGAAAAAAACTGAGCTACTTCTCTAGGTCCTGTGCCCAAGGGAAGCTGGAGATTCAAGATTTCCAAGTACATGGACTCAGATGTCTCCATCCCATATCTCAGGGTCAGACACCTTAGCAATCAAGGTCCTGAGCATAGCAGTCTTGCCAGAGTTAAGGATTCAACATTAGCTGGCACTTTTCTGCACTTAGAATTAGGTCCTACATCTTATTCTCAGCTATTTTTTGCCCTCTCATTGTTGGAAATGAGAGTCTCTTTATATGCCTGCCGGTTAAGAAAACCTCTGGCTTCTGTTTTTCATTGTTTCTTCCAATAGTACCCAACAAGAACCAGGAGACTTCATTTTCCCTATACTTATCAATTTCTTCAAACTTCTTCAAATTTTATAATTAAAAAAATTCCTTTATAATATGTGTTAAATAGGTATTTAAATTCTGTAATAATGGCATAACTAACGGTGTTTCCACTTTTCCTCATTATAAATAACTCAGATAATTAAATTGTACATCTTTCTTCTTCCCCATCTGTTTCATTGTGTTAAATTACTGGAAGAGGAATTTTGTGGTCAAATGATACATCTGTCTTCAAAGCTTTTGGTATATATTATCAAATATGTTCCAGAAATGCTACATCAGTTTACAATTCCACTAGCAGCAAATGAGAGCCACTGTACCCCCGGGACCATCCCAGCTTTTGTAAAGTTTTTCATGGTACTTTTTGCTTATATGGTAAAATAAAAAGATATTTCCTTTTTTATTTTAAATATTCTGAACTTTAAATCTGTTAATGGCTATTTATGTTTTTCTTTTGTAAGTTGACTATCTAAATTCTTTGGAAACACCAACAACAATACAACAATTGAGAAGAACAATGAAGTTCATCTGGTACAGTGTTGGCAACTGTTCTCTGAATATTCCTATGCTCTGGAACAGAGAAGCTTTAGGAGTTGGTGGGAGGGAGCCATCGTGGGGAGGGAGGAGCCATGCTGTGGGGGAGGGAAAGGTAAGCAGATAGCACACACACACACACACACACACACCCCAACACACACACCCCAACACACATACACACCAACACACACACCCCACATACCCCCCCACACACCCCAACACACACACCCCCAACACACACACACCAACACACATACACACCAACACACACACCCCAACACACACCCCACATACCCCCCCCCACACACACATACACTTTGTTTCAAAAAGAACAACTTGGGGGTTTTATTTATTTGACTTCTCCTTAAGATTTATTTGAAGGGCCAAGTAAAGTCACTTTGAAAACCACTACTTCTTACCCAGCTTCCCAGGGTTTTAGAGGAGGAGGAAGTAGAATCTCAGAAAAGCTAGAGGCCTGCAGGCAGCCAAGACCAGCAACTCAGGCTGGTGCCATCAATGCAAATTCACCTCCACTCTACTGTTTCAAGATGTTTTCTGATTACCCAACCAGAAAATTGTTCAAGGTGATTCAAGTGTGAAAAGTACTAGAGGGGCTTCCCTGGTGGCACGGTGGTTAAGAATCCACCTGCCAATGCAGGGGACACGGGTTTGAGCCCTGGTCCAGGAAGATCCCACATGCCACGGAGCAACTAAGCCCGTGCGCCACAACTACTGAGCCTGCATACCACAACTACTGAAGCCCATGCACCTAGAGCCCATGCACCACAACGAAGAGTAGCCCCTGCTCGCCACAACTAGAGAAAGCCCGCGTGCAGCAATGAAGACCCAATGCAGCCAAAAATAAATAAATAAATTTATAAAAAAATAAAGTACTAGAACTTTCTCCTAAAACCAGTTAGTTCTTTTGAAGAAGGGGTACAACTCTTTCAATAAGCCTTTCCCACTAGTGATTTCCTGCAGCTGGGCTTCCCGTTCTGTGGCGCTCCAGATGCAAAGCAGCCTCACTATGTGTTTCTATAAACACATTATTGATTGGAAGACCAAAGATTAAACAAACTGCCTCAGTTTTCTATCAGTTGTGTCCTGGAATTTACATTTTCCCTTCTCTTCTAAATATCTGATGGACAATGTTTTCTAAACAGTGGTTAGTAACTAATTTACCAAATCATAATTCACTGATTCACCTTGGATTCGAGGAACATAGTCTTAGTTATTCAGCCTTGGAAATTACCAGGGCTGAAGATACATTTCTATTGCAGGTTGTACATATGTTAACAGTTGTTCTTAGTTCATGTATTTTTGCCCCAAAGTAGTAGGGCAAAAATTCAAGAGGTAACAATTTGAAACAGCAAAAAGGGAATAATGATAAGTACTTGACTTGAACTTTGAACTTTAGGGCTACAAACAAGTTTTGCACCCTAATAATAATTAATTATTTCCAGTGTTTCTACTTTTTCTATGATTAACTCTTTACCTTCTCATTTACTATTTCCTGTCCTGTGATCTGTTCCTACCATTTACAGTAGTAGTTAAGAGATGTATCTGCATTAGCTCATTTAATCCTCACAGTAACAAATATTTTTGTGGGTTAGGGATTGTTATTATCTCCATTTCACAGATGCAGAAATGGAGTCTTAAAGTGGTTAGGTGTCAAATACATTTTTAGATCATGGTTCATCTGTTTCTGAAATTCATTTTTATCTAGTACATTTTATGCCTCCCATAATTCACAAAGAATTTCTACAATTATTTGGATAGTTCCTTTGACTGAGCCTTAACTTCTATGGTGTCTCCAAGGACTCCAAGTCATATTTCAAATTACAGAAGTTTTATTAGACATATAGTAAAACATACATTATGCTCACAGTCAAATCTGTCCAGACTCAGCATACTGAGGACATCCTATGACAGATATGAGCACTAAGTTGTCATCAGATCTTTTAACATTCAGTAATTCCTTTGTGCATTGAAATGAAAATACAAAATCATAATGGTTTGGTCGATAAAATGTTAAGCCTCTAGAATGCAGGGCTTCATCTAGCCTGAAGTATATATAAATATTTGTAAAATATAAGCCTGGAGACCTGAATTCAGAAAGATCAGTTACAAGTTTGCTATATTGTCTCCTTTCAGAAACCACATGCTGTGACTTTCTAATTCTGCTCATGGATATATCTCCAGTTCTTGGATGCAAAGTGATAGAAATTATAAGAACTATACTCTTAAGAAACAAACTTATGTTTACCAAAGGGGAAACGTGGGGAGGAGGAATAAATTAGGAGCTTGGGATTAACATACACACACTACTATGTATAAAATAGATAACCAGTAAGGACCTAGTGTATAGCACAGGGAACTTTACTCAATATTCTGTAATAACCTATATGGGAGAAGAATATGAAAAAGAATGACTATATGTATATGTATAACTGAATCACTATGCTGTACACCTGAAACTAACACAACACTGTCAATCAACTATTCTTCAATAAAATTTTTAAAAAAAGAACAATACTCTTGAATTAATCTAAGGATAACTTAATAAATCTTTATTGGTATATGCATCATATCAGTACTACAGATAATTTTGAAAAATCCTTTAATGATAAGGATTCATTTTGGCCCAGTAACTATGTTTTATCATATATAAGACCAAAAAAGGTAGAGTGAGAGATGTTGACAAGGTTATTACTATCACTTCTAAATAATGAAATTTATCTAGAATTCAGTTTCACATTTTATGTCTGACAACACTGGGACATGAAACTATGAAGTATTCTACATATCTTACTTTTTTATATGATAGGCAAAGAATTTGAACTCCTCTTCAAAGGTATCCCACTGATAAAATTTTTGTGAGATGACAAATAGGTTTCTTTGTATATCAGTTTAGAAAATAAACCCTATGGGGCTAAACAAATTTGCTTAAAGTCAACATAGAACATAGGTAGGTTACAAAAAGTGTAAGATTATATTTTAGTGTGTTATGAAATCCATCAGCATTATTATGTTAGTTGCCATTTTCAATACTGGCTCTGCATCTGCCTGTTTCTATCCAGCTATTGAGTATCATGGATTCTCCCATATATCAATGTTTTAGTTTAAATTTTTGAGAGATAGATTTGATGCCAAAAATTTGGCCTCTGCACTGGTGCCAGATCAAATGTTGGAGACAGAGTTTTGCATGTAGTAGAAAAAAATAGCTTTATTTCTTTGTCAGGCAAAGGGGGACACAGCAGGCTCATGCCTCAAAAACTGTGTGTCCCAATTTGGGAGGATTCAATGAGGAATTTTATAGCAATGGTTCAAGGGTAGAGTTGCTAATAAGGATCAGGGTGTGTTCATGGCCTGCACTCCTTTAATCTGGCCTCATGTGGTCTCCTGTTGAGCTCCTCTGGTTCTTTTAATCTGGCCTCAGGTGGTCTCTTCCCTTGTCTCTGCATCCCCTCCTTTTCCTGATTAGCAACTGTTGGTGTCTGCCCTTTAGAACTCAGGGAAGGTGGTGGAGGCTGGAGTCTATAACCCACAAATAAGAAATGGGGGACATAGAAAGGCTTCCATGCCCAGGACCTCCACTGAGGTCCTGCTCAGTTTCAGATCTAATTGACCCAGCTCACTTTTTGATGCCAGGGTTTAGGTCTCCTGTGATAAATGTGACTTGTGCTGACATAGCATGTGACAAGCAGGATTGTTGACAGTCCCACAGCCGAATGGAACTCTTCTCTTGTGGTCACCAGAACAGTACTGTGTCTGGCCATCTTAAGGTCTAGGGTCTCCTTATTTCCAGAATTTTTTGAGATTTCACTGGAAACTTACAAGAAAGCTCAAATTTTATTTGAGCTAGTTTGAGTAGGTTTCTGTTCCTTGTAAACAAAGAGGCTATTCCAGAACAGTTGCTAACAACCTTATCAAAAATTTTTTCACATACATTTTTTTATGTCTTAAAATACATAGCAGAACAAATCCACATTATGAAAAATTATGTCTTTTTAGGAGAAAGTTAAAAATTAAAATTAAATATGCCCCACTTCTATGAAAAGAGACAGCAACTCCAACACACAGGAAATGAACAAATGAGGGCAATTAGGAAGTGTAAAAAAGGGAGGGATGAAAAGGAGAACAATTTTTCCCTTTGTTTTGCTTTCCCAGAGATTTGGGTGTTAGATGGAACTTAAGTTTCTCTAAACTGAAACACAATATGGTAGTTAAATGGGTTTCTCTGAAGCTAGACTGCTTAGGTTCAAATCATGGCTTTGCTAAATTTAGCTGAATGACCCAGAAAACTAACCTCTCTGTGCCTCAGTTTCTCATCTTAAATTTGGTAGAACAACTTTCAGTTTTTAACTAGTGATCTTAGGTCTTATAAAAATAGACTAAAACTTTTTAATGTATTTATAGTAACTAAACAAATATATAGCTCCATTAGGCATTTATTATATCATATTGATTGGACAAATATAGGGCAATAACCCTAGTTAAGTTTGTGATCTCTGTAGGGAGTCTGAAGGCAAGAAGACTGAAGCTTCTTTCTCAATTGCCCAAGACAGTATAGACCCTCCACAGCCCAGTTTGCGGACCCCCAGTAGTCCTAGACCATAACACAGCTGTCCTTCCTCCCTCAGGAAATCTTATATTCTCAAATTCTTTATTCCCTATCCACCAAGGAATAACTACTTAAATGTTCAATATTTCTCTGGGACTGAATAGCACCTGAGCAAAAAGTGTGTACAACAATTCATGACAGGCAGTAATTTTACCTTTGTCCCAAGATCTCATTTTGGCAGGTGCTACCAATCTATAATCTAGTATTGCATGGATTCCTGACCCTGACCTGCAAACCTTGTCAGCCTGTAGGGTTCTAAGCTTTAAATCCTTACCTGAAGACCTCACCACTTTGACTGGTAAATATGTAACTCTTGGTTCTTTCCTGGCTGCCTAGGTTCAATCCTATTACTTTGATGACCTAGGGAGGTACTTGGTGTCCTCCAGCTCAACTGGCTTCAAACATCTGGAGTTTACTGTCTGTATTTCAGCTGTTCCCCTGTCAGCTGTGTTTCTTTGCCTAACCGCTTGGTCAGGTTTACTTGGTCCTGAGCTCTGGGTTCCTACAATCCACAGTCCTGGTATTATCGTACCCAACACTTGCCTCTTTGGGAACATCAGAGACAGGAGCTAGAACTAACATTTACAGAGTGACTACTAATTTAGAAGCTATACTAGATATTACAAATTCTGTGTGTGTGTGCATGTGTTTAATCCTTATTAGAAACTATGATATAAAGATCATTAGCCCCATCTTACAAATGAAAAAAAACGAGGCTCAGAAATCACATATAACTTGTTAATCTATGACACACCACTCGTAGTTGGATGTTTGCCTTAATCCTTGGCTCGCTTTCCTTCACTTCTTTGTGGAAAGAACTGCCCATGTGGTTATTTATTTATTTTTTCTAAATAAACCTGGGCTATTAAAATGAATCAGAGTTTCCTGGAACCAGCCATTCACTGGGACCCATATTATACAGATTCTTCCTAAACTTCTTGACTTTCATTTGGCCAGAAGAGGAAACAGCATAGTAGTTAATACACAGATTCGGGGGCTAGACAAATGTGGAGTCAAGTTCTGGCACCAGCACTCACTGGTGTGTATCCTGGGACTAGTTGCTTGACTTCTGTATAAGACTGTGCACATGGAGCTTTTCACAGGACCTGAGAAGGGAGGAAGAGTAAGTTCTCAATAAACTCTGTGTACTGTTGTGCTACTACTTCATAATTATTATCTATTATAATGTCCTTCCAGTGCACTCTCCCAATCCTGTGTTCTGAACTGAGGTCAAGCAGAAGGTAGGGCAAATAAAAGTTAAGTAAGGGGCATACAAATCTAAGGCTTGGGAAAATGAGTTCTCTCCTTTTTTCAACATTCTGTCCTCAACTGCCTGTCAAGAGAAGAAAACACAAGGGGGTGGAAGGTTTAAATCTTAGGAAGGAGGAAAAGATGGTCACATGCCAGTTCTTTTCTGAGAATTCAATTGATCTGTTATAGTAAGTCATGCTTTGAAACTAGGAAAAGAGTTAATGGAGTTATAGTACAGAGGTTGCATGGAACCACATTAATGAATGGAAAGTGAGCCAGAATTTACTAGCGAAATGCAGAAACTTTCCAACTGGATCACTGATACAGACCCGGCCAGGTTTTCATACTACTTCTTACTGTAATAGCTATAATCACAGTTCTGGGGGCACTCTGAACTCTATGACACTAGCTCAAAAATAGTTTTAAAAACTTGAGTGTATATCTTTTTAATGACTAACTCCAAATAAGTTCTCGAAGTGCTTTATCCTTATATTTGTTCATCTGTAACACTAGTTCTTTTCTTATATTGACTGCTACAGCTTCATCAGTGAATGGTGAGTACAAAAATTTGATAAACAATTTTAAGTACAAGTCAGTTGAGCTACGTTCCCATCATCCCAGTATTATGTGATCTGCAGCAGATAATTTAGTGTCTCTGACCTCTGTTTTCTCCTCCATAAAACAAGCATCTTTTTGGTTTATTAAAGTATAAGTGACATACAATATCATGTTAGTTTAATGTGCACATCACAGTGATTTGATATTATGTACTTTTTAAAATTTTATTGGAGTATAGCTGATTTACAATGCTGTGCTAGTTTCAGGTGTACGGCAAAGTGATTGTTATACACGTACATATATTCATTCTTTTTTAGATTCTTTTCTCATATAGGTTATCAATGAATATTGAGTAGAGTCCCCTGTGTTATACAGTAGGTCCTTGTTGGTTATCTATTTTATATATAGCAGTGTGTGTGTGTGTTCATCCCAAGCTTCTGATTTCTCCCTCCCCCTCCATGTTTCCCCTTTGGTAACCATAAGTTTGTTTTCAATATCTGTAAGTCTGTTTCTGTTTTGTCAATAAGTTCATTTGTTCATTTTCTTTTCTTTTTTCTTAAATTAGATTCCACATATGAGTGATATCATATTATATTTGTCTTTCTCTGTGTGTACATTTTGAAATGGTCACCATGACCGGGAATGGAACCCGTGATCCCTGCAGTGGAAGCACAGAGTCTTAACCACTGGACCACCAAGGAAGTCCACAACTTATTTATTTTATAATTGGAAATTTGTACCTCTTCATGCTCACCTGTTTGCCAAACCCCTTCCTGTCTGGCACTACCAATTTTTTTTTTTTTCCTGTATCCATAAGTCTCTTTCTGTTATTTGTTTTGATTTTTAGATTTCACATGTAAGTGAAATCATATGGTAATTGTCTTTCTATGTCTGACTTAGCATAATATCCTGTAGGTTCATTCATGTTGTCCTGAATGGCAAGATGTCAATCTTTTTATGGTTGAATAATATTCCATTGTATATATATATATACCACATCTTCTTTATCCATTCAACTATCACTGGACACTGAGGTTGTTTCCATATCTTGGCTATGGTAAATAATGCTGCAGTGAACAAGGGGTGCATGTATCTTTTTGAGTTGGTACTTTCATTTTCTTTAGATAAATACCCAGCAAGAGAATTGCTTAATAGTATGGTAGTTCTATTTTTGATGATCACCACTCTGACAAGTGTGAGATGATATCACATTGTGGTTTTAATTTGCATTTTCCTGATGATTAGTGATGTTGAGCATCTTTTCATGTGCCCATTGGTGATCTGTATGTCTTCTTGAGAAAAATGCCTATTCAGGTCCTCTGTCCATTTTTGAATCTAGTTGTTTGATATTTAGCTGTATAAGTTCTTTACATATTTCAAATATTAACCCCATATCAGATATATGATTTGCAAATATCTTCTCCCACTTAGTAGGTTACCTTTTGTTTTGTTGATGGCTTCCTTTGCTGTGTGAAAGCTTTTTAGTTTGATGTAGTCCCATTTGTTTATTTTTGTTTCTGTTGCCCTTATCTGAGGAGTCAGATCCAAAAAAAATACTGCTAAGATTGATGTCCAAGAGCATATTGCCTATGTTTTCTTCTAGGAGTTTTATGGTTTCAAGGTCTTACATTCAAGTCTTTAACCAATTTTGAATTTATTTTTGTATATGGTATAAGATAGTGATCCAGTTTCATTCTTTGGCATGTATTTGTCCAGTTTCCCCCACACCATTTATTGACTGTCTTTTCTCCGTTTATATTCTTGCCTCCATTGTCATAAATTAATCTACCATATATGTATGGGTTTCTTCCTGGGCTCTCTGTTCTATTGATCTGTATGTCTGTTTTCATGCCAGTAACATACTGTTTTGACTGAAATCAAGAAGCATGATACCTCCAGCTTTTTTTCTCTGTCTCAAGATTTCTTTGGCTATTTGAGGTCTTTTGTGCTTCTATACAAATTTCAGAACTCTTTGTTCTAGTTCTACAAAAAATGCCATTGGGGGCTTCCCTGGTGGCGCAGTGGTTGCGCGTCCGCCTGCCGATGCAGGGGAACCGGGTTCGCGCCCCATGCCATTGGTATTTTGATAGGGATTGTGCTGAATCTGTAGATTGCTTTGGGTAGTGTGGACATTTTAACAATATTAATTCTTCCAATCCATGAATACAGGATAGGTTTCTATTTATTTGTGTTGTCTTCAATTTCTTTCACCAGTGTCTTATAGTTTTCAGAGTACAGGTCTTTGACCTTCTTGGTTAAATTTATTCCTAAGTATTTTATTATTTTTGATGCAATTTTAATGAGATTGTTTTCTTAAGTTCCCTGATAGTTCATTATTAGTGTATAGAAACACAGCAGATTTCTGTATATTAATTTTTATCCTGCAACTTTATTAAATTCATTGTCTCCTGCAACATTACTAAATTCACTGATGAGCTTTAATAGTTTTTAGTGAAATCTTTAGGATTTTCTATATATAACATCACATTCATCTGCATATAGTGCTGGTTTTACTTCTTCCTTTCCAGTTTGGATTCCTTTCATTTCTTTTCCTTGTCTGATTGCTGTGGCTGGAACTTCCTATACTATATTGAATAAAACTGGCAAGAGTGGGCATCCTTGTCTTGTTTCTGATCTTAGAGGAAATTCTTTCAGATTTTCCCCATTATGTATGATGTTAGCTGTGGGTTTTTCATATATGGCTTTTATTATGTTGTTGTATGTTCCCTCTATACAAACTTTGTTGAGAGATTTTTTTAACGTAAATAGATGTTGAATTTTGTCAAATGCTTTTTCTGCATCTATTTAGATGATTGTATTGCATTGGCCAAAAAGTTCCTTCGGGTTGGAATGAACTTTTTGTCCAATCCAAGATCTTACAGAAAAACCCGAAAGAACTTTTGGGCCAACCCAATCTAACTTTTATGTTTCCTTTTGTTAATTTGTTGCATCACACTGAAGGACTTTCAGATGTTGAACCACCCTGCATCCTGGGATATATTCCACTTGATCACAGTGTATGATCATTTTAATGTATTGTTGAATTTGTTTTGCTAATATTTTTTTCAGGGTTTTTGTATCACTGTTCATCAGAGATATTGGCCTGTAATTTCCTTTTTTTCTTTCTTTCTTTCTTTTTTTTTTTTTTTTTTTGGGTGTTTCTGTCTGGTTTGATATCAGGTTAATGCTGGCCTCATAAAGTTTGGAAGCATTATTTCCCTTCAGTTTTTTGATACAATTTGAGAAAGATAGGTATTAACTCTCCTTTAAATGTTTATAGAATTCACTAGTGAAGCTGTGAATCCTGGTCCTGGACTTTTCTTTGTTAAGAACTTTTAAATTACTGATTCAATTTCATTACTAGTAATTGGTCTGTTTAGATTTTCTATTTTTTTATGATTGCCTTAGAAGATTGAGTGTTTCTAGGAATTTATGCATTTCTTCTACGTTTTCTAATTTATTGCCATATAATTGTTCATAGTCTCTTATCATCCTTCTTATTTCTGTGGTATCAGCTGTAACACCTTTTTCATTTCTCTTTTTTCTGGATAAGACTTGCTAAAGATTTATCAATTTTGTTTATTTTTTTTCTCAAGGAATAAGCTCTTAGTTTCATTGATCCTTTCTACATTTTTTTAGTCTCCATTTCTTCTTGCTCTGATCTTTATTATTCCCTTCCTTCTACTAACTTTGGGTTTTGTTTGTTCTTCTTTTTCTAGTTCTTTTAGACGCAAAGTTAGATTGTTTAATTGAAATTGTTCTCTCTTTTTTTTTTTTTGAGGTAGGCCGGTATCACTATGAACTTTTCTCTTAGAACACCTTTTGCTGGGACCCAGAGATTTTAAAATGTTGTGTTTCCATTTTTGTTTGTCTCAAGGTATTTTTTGATTTCCTCTTTGATTTCTTTGTGGACCTATTGATTTTTTTTAGTAGCATGTTGTTTAGTCTCCATGTGTTTGTGGATTATTTTCCAGTTATTTTCTTGTGAGTGATTTCTAGTTTGATTCTAGTGATTGATGACTGTTGTTGTTAGAAAAAATGCTTGAAATGATTTCAGTCTTCTTGAATGTATCGAGACTTGTTTTGTGGCCTAACATGTCATCTATCCTGGAGAATGTTTCATGTGTACCTGAAAAGAAAGTGTATCTACAGTTTTGAGATGCATTGATTTTCTGTCTGCATGAACTACCCATTGATGTAAATGTGATATTAAAGTCCCCTACTATTTTTGTATTACTGTCAATTTCTCCCTTTATGTTTGTTAATATTTGCTTTATATATTTAGGTGCTTCTATGTTAGGTGCATAAATATTTACATATGTTATATCCTCTTGTTAAATTGACCCCTATATCATTATATAATGCCCTTCATTGTCTTTTGTTTCAGTCCTTGTTTTAAAGTCTACTTTATCTGATACAAGTTTTTCTATCCCAGCTTTCATTTTGTTTCCATTTGCATGAAATATCTTTTCCCATCCTTTCCATTTCAGCCTGTGGATGTGCTTAGATCCAAAGTGAGTCTCTTGTGGACAGCATATAAATGTGTCTTGTTCTTTTCATCCATTCAGCCACCCTATGTCTGTTGATCGCAGCATTTAGTCCACTTATATTTAAAGTAATTATTGATATGTTTTACGTATTTCCATTTTTTAATTGTTTTTTCGTTGTTTTTGTAGTTCCTCTCTGTTCCTTATTCTCTTGTTCTCTTCCCTAGTAATTTTATGATTTTCTTTAGTGTTATGTTTAGATTTCTTTCTCTTTGATTTTTGTATATTTATTATAGGCTTTGGGCTTGTGGTTACCACAAGGTTCATATATACTGATCTATATATAAAGCTATCTATTATAAGTTGGTAGTCACTTAAGTTCATATGTATTTGAAAAGCACTACATTTTTATTCCCCCTCTATATTTTATGTTGTTGATGTTATTTTTACATTTTTTATTTTGTGTATCCCTTAACTACTTATTGTAGTTATAGTTGATTTTACTACTTCTGTCTTTAGCCTTCATACTAGCTTTATAAGTGGTTATCCACTGTCTTTACTATATGTTTGCCTTTTTCAATGTGATTTTTTTCTTTCATATATTTCCTTATTTCTAGTTATGTCATTTTATTTCTGCTTACAGAAGTTCCTTTAACATTTCTTTTAAGCCTGGTTTAGTGGTGATGAACTCCTTTCATTTTTTCTTGTCTGGGAAACTCCTTACTTCCCCTTCAATTCTGAATGATAACCTTGTTGGATAGAGTATTATTATTGGTTGTAAGTTTTTTCCTTTTAGCACTTTGAATATATCATGCCACTCTCTTCTGACATGAAAAGCTTCTGCTGAAAAATCAGCTGATAGTCTTATGGGGGTTCCCTTATATGTAACTACTTGTATTTCTTTTGCTACTTTTAAAATTCTCTCTTTATCATTAACTTTTGACATTTTTTAGTATAATGTTTCTTGGTACAGATCTCTTTGGGTTTATCTTTTGGGGGACTCTCTGTGTTTCTTGTACCTGGGTGTCTGTTTCCTTCCCCAGGTTAGGGAAGTTTTCAGCCATTACTTCTTCAAATAAGTTTTCTGCTCCTTTCTCTGTTTCATTTCCTTCTGGGAGCTCTTTAATGCAAATATTAATATATTTAATGTAGTCTCAGAGGTGCCTGAAACTATTCTCATATTTTTTTAAATTCTTTTTTCTTTTTGCTGTTCTGATTGGGTGATTTCCACTACCCCATCTTTCAGATCACTGATCCATTCCTCTGTATCATCCAATCTGCTATTGATTCTCTCCAATGTATTTTTCATTTAAGTTATTGTATTCTTCAGATTTAATTGGTTCGTTCTTTTTTTATATATATAAATAAATAAATTAATTAATTAATTAATTTTTTTATGGCTGCCTTGGGTCTTCATTGCTGTGTGTGGGCTTTCTCTAGTTGTGGAGAGTGGGGGCTACTCTTCCTTGTGGTGCACAGGCCTCTCACTGTTGTGGCCTCTCCCATTGCAGAGCACAGGCTCCGGACGCGCAGGCTCAGTGGCCACGGCTCATGGGCCCAGCTGCTCCGCGGCATGTGGGATCTTCCCGGACTGGGGCACGAACCCACGTCTCCTGCATCGGCAGGCGGACTCTCAACTACTGCGCCACCAGGGAAGCCCCAATCTCTTTCTTGAAGGAATGGCTTTGTGTAGGTGATGATTCTTCTCATTCAATGCTGCTCTATCTCTTGATTGTTTCTTAAATCTTTGTGGTGGCCTATATTGCCTGATTCATTCTTGATATGCCTCTGGTGTTGAGGGTATGCTGAGACATGTCAGTGTTCCAAGAGGAAGGATCTCATTTAGCACCCAGTTTCAGGCTGATTAGATGCCAGATACTCAGGCAGCAGCTTTTAAAGTATGCAGATAAATATAGTCCTGTAAGGCCATAATTGTAATTCTTGCTGGCCTCTGGACCAGGAGATCTGAAGGTGTCCCATGGATGACAACTGCAACGATCTGGGCTTCTGATGAGTGTATTAGTTCCTTTCTGGGGAGGCTCATGAAGCTATAATAGGCCAAAGGGGTGCACATGGATGGTGTCCCCCGCTTACACTCCCTGGGAGCACTTCCTTTGCCTCTAGATGTGTGGAAAACCTGAAGCCTGTCTTTCAGGGTGAAGTTCCATGTCAAGTAAATAGGTCTTTGTCATGGGAAGACTGGGGCTGTGCTTCATTCTGCTGTGCATGCAGTGCTGAGGGTGGTAGCCTGGCAAGAACTGTGTTTCTGATTGTTACAGTCCCATGGAGCTCAGGAATTCCAGCCCCATTGGCCACCAGGGCCAGGAGATCAAGGGGCGTCCCCTGTGTGGACTGTGCACGCCTGCTGTCTTTAGCTAGGTGGCTGGAGAATGTAGGAGGCGGGGCTTGCTCTCTTGCTTCAGGAAGGCACCAGGAAAATGACTTGACTATGCGTGCCTGTGGGCTAAGCAATGCAGCATGGGAGTGCCTTGCCTGTGTGCCTGTTGGCTTTAGGCTGGGAGTGGGAGAATGCCATGACTGCTCATGCTTGCCAGCACCAGCCACGGGGAAGGGGAGAGTTGCAGCTGTCTGCACCCACAGACTTCAGCTAGGGAGCAGAAAAGTGCCACAACCATTCACACATGCCTGCCTGAGGGCTGCAACTGCCAAAGCTCTCCAGCTTCAGCAATACAGCGGGATTGCTCGCCCCAACGTCAGAGCTTGCCTTCCTATGCTAGCGGGTTAGCTGGAGAGCATAACAATGACATCTACCAGTGCCTCCATCTCCACCATCCTCTGCCCCTCCTGCCAATGCTTTCAGATTTGATAATGACTGTCCACATGTAGTCTCGGCACTTTTCGAACTGCTGTTATTTCACTGGGTCTTGGGGCGAGTGAAACCGCGTGCAAGCCTTTAAGAGGGGAGTCTCAGTTTCCTTTAACACTTTGGGACCCTTAGGTGTCAGGACCTTGGTTTTCTAAGCCAGATGTTTTGGGGGCTCATCGCTTCAGTATTGATCTCAGGGCCCAGGGGAGCTGATGTGGGGTGAAAACCCCTTGCTCCTCCAGGAGCAGTGCTTGTCTAGTGAGATTTCTCTCCCCATGCTGACACATGGGGATGGGAGGGGTTTTTAGTGAGAGCATTTCTCTGCCTCTCCTACCCATCTTGATGGTAGGGTGGTCCTTTTTTTATCTTTTGTTGTGTAGCAGGTGTTTAGCTAATTTTCATGTTCATTTCAGAAGGAATTGATCTATAGGTAGCTATATATTTGTTGTGTCCATGGGAGAAGTTAAGTTCCTACACCACCATCTTGAACTTGCCCTTAAAACAAGTATCTTAATGGCATAACTAGTATGGTTTTGCCATTAACAAATTACTCTCTCATGCATTATTTCATATAATAGCCCCCTCCTCACCTACCTCCTTAGGTTGCTGTGGAACTAAAACAGTTAATAGGTATAAAAAGCTTTTGAAATGTTAAAGAGGGCAGTCAAATGCATACAGTAATAATGGTTTCATAGTATAATTAGAAAATACTCCATAGAAGATCCATGTTTCCATTGTTTAAGCAGACAGTGTTCTCAAACCATTAACATAGACCTCCACTGGATTTTTTAGCTAGTGAGCATTTAATTTGCATTGCTGAGTTCATAAGTCAGCCAGCCCTCTGTAACACACAAGGCAGGGCAGCCAATGGGGGAGAGCCTCATCAGCTCCAGGCCAAATGCAGCCTCTGATTGGCTCATTCCAAACAAGGACAGTTTGTAGCTGTTATTCCAAGAAACCCGCAGGATGCAGAGTTTCTTTTCCTTTTACACTTCCCACTGGTGTAGTAAATAGTAACTTTTTGCCAACCATTCATAAACCACTGTGCCACACACATCTAAAGTACCTATTTTGAGATATTCTAAGAAATATGTAATTTTTAAAACATCTCAGCTTTTTTCAAATCTCACTTTTCTCTGTAAGCTCATGACTTAAAAGCATTTACATAATGAAAAAGGCATTTGAAAAGCACATAATTATGAGCAGTTTTTGAAAAAAAGGCATAAAAATGCAATTTGAAAAATTCTATTCTCAGGAAAGCAGCAATATATTTTTGCTTTAATTTTAAAACTTGAAGATCTAAAATAAAAAGTCTTTTAAACACACAGTGAAGCAGTCTTAGTAATCAGTGACAACTTTGGATGGCATTAAATGAGTTACTGGCATACTTTCTGTTTTTTGCTATTTTTAATATCTTTTAAAATTAATAAATGTAAATTGTTACAATGAAGAAATCTATAGATAAGATTATTTAGATTAGTCAATTGCTGTGTTCTGTTTAAAAAATAAATGACTTTGTATTTTTAAAATTTAATGATAATATGTAATGTATGTGATATAATAATTTTATAAATAGAATTCAGCACTTCACAGATACCAGAATATTACTGGTGAAAATTTATAAACTATATTATCAACTCCTAAGAGCTTTCAATGGAGCCACTCAACTGGAATTTAGTGAGGACTTTTAAAAATGTTTGTTAAAGTCCCACTGTTGCTTTCAATATATAAGTAATATAGAACAATAATAGTAAGAATATGTGAAAGAAATGTTCTGAATTTAAAGCACATAGTGATTGACTCCTCTGCTTTGGCCCTTATTCAGCAGCAGGACACAGAATTGCTTTTTTTGAAAGCTTACAGATAATAAATGCTACTAGTAGAAGTCAGCTTCATATTTAGAGCCAAAAGAACTAATCTATACCTCTAAGAGAGGTAGATACATTTAAATCTGAAGATTATGCTAAACTTTCTAAAATAGGGGTGCTCTTACAAATACATAACAGGTTTAAGCATTACAAAACTTCATTTAATTGTAATCTGGGAAGCATTGTATTTTTCTTTCTTAATTTTCAACAGATAAGTAAAATACTGTTGAAAAGTTAACCAATTGAATATAAAAGATCTTTTTCTTACATAGAAAGAGAACAGAATGCACTTGGAGTTGATGTTAAAATTAACTTATAGAAATTTTTAAAAGCTGATTTTAACTGATTAGTAGCTATATTATGAAATGAGTAGGAGACAAAAAGATTGATTTCTAATTATAAATTCATGATTCCTTAAGGAAACTCAAACATTCTCTTCTTATTTTATACTTTTTCTGAGTATTTTAACCATTTCATATCTTCGATTAACATCTTATATTCAATTCAAACTATTTTTCTCATTTCAAGACTCACTTATCAAACTCCTCCTGTTAGAGGTCCAATGGTATCTAAAAATCATCATCAATCCATCAATATCCTTATGTCCATAAATGTAACCTTCTTCTACCCAAACCAGAAATCTTGGAGTTAACCTAAACTTCTCTTTCCATTTCTTGCCGTATTCAATAAAGCCATATTGATTTAGATCTCTCAAATCTATCCTATGTTTACGCCCTCAGTTTCCCTTGCCTGAATTCCACACTAGGCTTGCAAACTCCCAGAGGAACTGACATGTAAGCTGACTCCTATGATGACTTAGCAGCCATCAGATGGAAGGATGTTGAGGAAACAGTCTCTCACTGAGAGAACACCTCCAAAGGTCTCTCTAAGCTGGGAAGGCAGCATATTCCATTAAAAAACTGAAAATAGTTCTGCATAGGTGAAGCCAGGAGATCAAGGATGAACTGAGAAGAGTATATGCATCCCAAAAGGTTAGGAACATTATTGTTTTCACTATGAATATCCAATGCCTAGAGTAGTACTTGGCATTTAGTGGTAATTCAGTACACATTTGTTACATTAGTGAAGAAACAAATGAATTCAAGAGCTAAAAGACTCTGAAGGGCTTTACAGGCTTTCTTAATATTTGGATAGTCTTCAAAGGGCAATGGGAAACCATTAAAAGGTCTTTAGCTGCAGAATGACATAATCAGATCTACCTCTTAGAAATATCGCTCTGGCTATTGTATGAAGGAAAGATAGAGGGAAGAAGCAAGATTCCATGGAAGGAGACTAATTAAGAGAACATTTTACTAGGCAGAGAAAGAGAGAGATGCTAGAGGCTTGAATTAGGAAGCTAAAATGAAGATGAGTATACGTAGATATTTGAGAGATGTAGAGGAGATTGGTCCCTAGGATTTAGAGATTAATGAAGTAACTGAAGCTGGGTAGTAGAAGAGAGGGAGGAAGCAAGGATGGATTTACAGCTTTGACAACTAGCTGAAAGGTTAATTGGAACATGGAACATGGGAAAAGAAAAAGGTTTGTTTTTAATTTGTTTTGTTTTTCAAAGGTGTGCATTACTGCACTAGGGAGAGATATATTAAATGTCATATGTCAAAAAAACATGTCTAGAAGGCAGATTTGGATATATGGTTCTGGCACTCAGGAAAGCAATGTCAGATAAATATATAGAATTTAGGAGTTACTGTTAAAGATGGAATCAAGGGGGTGAGCGAGACTCCAGAAAAAGAGTGGGGGGGGGGAAGCTATGTGCTATGAAAGTAATAGAAAGCATTAAAATAAGAGGCACAGTCAGTAAAGGATATCAAGAAAATGCCTAACTTTTAATTTTGCAACAAGCAGCTTGCAGTCTTGGTAAGAATAGTTTCAGTAGAGTTCTTCATGTGGGAGCCAGATAGCAGTAAGCTGAAAAGTAAGTGGGAGGTGAGAAAGTGAGGAAATAATGCCTGTGAACAATTCCTTCAAAAAATTTGCCTTTGAAAAGGAAGAGAGATAGAGCAGGTGGAGCTAGAAGAGAGTGTGAGATCCAGGGAGGACTAGATTTTATCGTAAAGATGCTAAAGACTTAAGTATGTTTAAATAATAGTGACAAGGAACCAGTAGTCAGTCAGTGGTTACAGATTTGGGAGAGAAAAGTGGAGCTAGATAAAGCTCTCTGGTTAGCCATGATGGATGGGGATCCAATGGCCAAAAGAAAGCTTAACTTTAGACAGAAAGGAAGGGGTGGGGGGCATCTCTCTACAAGAGGAAGCGAGAAGGAAGAAAGGCAGGGTGGATGCAGGAAAGGTAGGACATGGCTTCTCTATTCCTTGTGAAGTCTTATGCTAAGGTTGCAGGGGTGAGGCAAGAGAGGAGCAAGCTTGATGAAAGTGAAAAAAGTTTGAAACTGCTGTTGTGGGAATGGGAAAGGAAGGTGAGAGGGAATCTTAGTAAGTGACTCCTGGCACTGCAACTCCATTGAGGTTGAGACCATAAATTTTATAGGACAAATTTGGGATATTGTGTCATTTTTATTCCCATGGTACTTATCAGCTTGGACATGGGTAAGATACCCAGCTAGGTTTATCTAGGGTTGTGATTTTTTCACATAGGTGTGACAGAAGGGAAGTAGGGCAAGATGCTGAAGATGATAATAATAGGGATATAGATTCAGCCTCCAAGCAAGGTACCAAGATTTTTTTTTTTGAGGGACAAATGAGAAATTGTGGAAAGGGAGCTTTGGGAGCTTGACTACTGGTCACTGTACCAGGCTTCAAATACATTATTTCACTCATGAGCCATAGCAAACCTATTTTGTGAAATGCAATATTGTCTCCATTTTACAAATTAAAAAGTTGAAGATCTCAGAGAGGAGTTACATATCCATGGTCATCAACTAGGACCCAGTGGAACTAGGACTCAATCAAAATTATCATATAAATCTAAGCTCTAGCTGACCCCAAGGCCCAGATACTACATCTCAGTGAAAGTAGTGAGTAGAAAGACTCTTGCACTGTAAAATTCTATCTTTAAAAATTAATGTACAAATAATTTGAGGATGCAAAGAAGAATCAGAACAACTAAAATGCATAGGTCCAGATTGAGGACATTATTAATTCCAAATGGGATATTATCAAACAATAATATTTGATGGCTGTGTAAAACCTTACAGAATCCAAAGAAGTTTCATAAATTTTATCTCAATAATCAAAACAATTTTATGAAGTAGATATTTTATCATTTCTATTTTATGGTTTCCAAGAAGCTAAGGGATTTACACAGCTTACTAACAGACAGATTTTGCCTCTTCACTTGTGTTTGTGAAAGCTCCTGGAAAACACAAAATGATTACAGATAGGTTATTAGCAAGCTTATGCTCCATATATGAGTTTTATATAGTTAAAAGGTAGAATAAACCTTGATAATTTTTTATTATTTCAATTTTGAGACTATCAAGAAAACATATTCAATATTTGAATATGTTTTTTTGAACTCTTGGAGAGAAAACCTGCTTACTTCATACAAATCAGAGGGGGTTGTCACTGGAAAATAGTCCAACATCTCTCTAATGTAGAGATTTGGCTATTTTTCATTCTCTTTCGTTGTAGAGGTCACAACTCAAGATTCTTACAGCTTGTTTTCATTCCAAAAGCATCTGACATAAGCTTACCCACTCCTCTCAGACTCAGGACACTTCCACTGTCTTTTTACTGGGTAAAGAGAGAAATATAGAAGTCAGAAAATTGAGAAAAATAAAGATAGTAGGATAGGTCTATGGAAAAGAATAAAATATCGAATATAAACCAGGAATGAAGGAGCTAGAAGGAAAACCAAGAGAGCTGCATGAGTGACCAACGTATTACTCTTCCCACCACATACTTTGGCTTTGTCCACAATTTCTTTCCCTCCTTCCCTGTAGGTGGTCTTCTCACCCTGCTCCCTTCCTTTTAGAGGAACATTTCTGGCTTCACTAGATCAATAGGTCTAGGCAGATTATTGTAATTCTATACCCTTCCTTAGAGCCGAGACACTTTTGACATATGCTATTCTCTTAAAGCCATTGAAATGGTTTAAACAGGTATGAAAATGAGAGTTGATTTTATTAACTGAATTTATAGGACAAATATGCTTAAGAGAATCCTGATATTAGTATGTTGTTTTGAAACAGAAATTTGTTGTTGAGCTTTGGAAAGAAGCAAAGATAGAGCGTCTAAAGGTAATATTTTGTCACAAATGAGTCATTTCTTGGGTTTAGTGCCCAAATGAGAAACAGAAATTATGCCAAATGCAAAGTTTAAGAACTTGACAAATAATGAAGATAAAAATCCATAATGTTAAAAATCTAGTATCATGTCAACTCCTGGATTATATCTATGTAATTTGGGGGTAAGATTGTAGTCTTGATTTAAATAAGAAAGGCTGTTCATGCCTACACATTGTAAGTTTGTGTGTATTAGGAGTTAAGAAGAAGACGAAGACAAAGATGAAGACGAAGACGAAGAAGAAGAAGAAGAAGAAGAAGAAGGAGAAGGAGAAGAAGAAGGAGAAGAAGAAGAAGGAGGAGGAGGAGGAGGAGAAGGAGAAGGAAAAAAGAGAAGGAGAATGAAGGAAGAAGGAGAGGGAGAATATAGGGAGAACAAGATGGAGGAGGAGGAGGAAGAGGAGGCAGGAAGGAGAGAAAGTGGAAGAGGGAAGAGAAGAGAAAGGAAAGAAACAAAGAGCATGAAATAATTTCCATTTTTCTCAGTGAAGTAAGTTTGTTTGTTTGTTTACTTGATAGAGTCTTGGTTCCCATAGGGAGGAAAAGGCAGTCTGACTTACAGATGGCTGAAAAAATATTAAACAAAATCACTACACTCTATATCTCTTAGCCAGAAATTGGGGTCATCTCCATAATTTAAGATGCTTTATCCATGTTTATATAACCACATGTGGCCTCTCTCATGGAAGATCTCAGTGGTTTTGACAATGCAAACACAGAGTTTTTTTGCTAAAGCCAAGTGCATTTTCTTTTACAGACTGATGCTAAAATCTGGATTAGTAAAGTTTATTTCTTGTTCATTGAAGATGGTTCCACAACAAAACTCTTTCTATTTCACTGTAGAAATCAGTGCTTTGGTAATAAAATTCTCTATAAAGGATAAATCAATACAATCAATAACATTTATTGTCTACTTTCAGGTATTTGATTCCTAAGTTACTGAGTTACTGACCTTTGCAATGATGTGAGTTTAAAGAAAAAAGAATGAATGCTTATTATTTCAAGCTTTAGAAGTAGATTTGAAATTTATTTTCAAAATCGCTTTCCATTTAAATCATCCCAATCAGCTCTAACAAAAATCTCATTGATGTTACCACTCACTTATCAAACTAAATAATCTTTTTCTACCAACCCAAAGATCCAGAATCTTCTCAAGGAGAAAAGGATTAGAAAAACAATATTGATATAACATAGCTCTTTTTCTTTTACTTTATTCAAATAAAATTTTCTTGAAACTCACATCACTCCAGGCCATCTGAGGGTCATTTAATCAACAAGTATACATTGTACCAGGCTCAGTACTAGAAGAATAAAACAAAATCTCTGCTCTCAAGGACCTGTTTTGGTGGGACATGAGTAGATTTATTGGTGTGACAAGGAGGTAAGTACTAATCAAGGAATAGAATAATGAAAGAAAAATAATAGCACCTATGGGATGCAGCAAAAGCAGTTCTAAGAGAGAAGTTTATAGCAATACAATCCTACCTCAAGAAACAAGAAAAGTCTCAAATAAACAGTCTAACCTTACACCTAAAGGAACTAGAGAAAGAAGAACAAACAAAATTCAAAGTTAGTAGAAGGAAAGAAATCATAAAGTTCAGGGCAGAAATAAATGAAATAGAAACAAAGAAAACAATAGCAAAGATCAATGAAACTAAAAGCTGGTGCATTGAGAAAAGCTCCAATCAATACAAAGATCAATGAAACTAAAAGCTGGTGCATTGAGAAAAGCTCAAATCAATAAAATTAGAAATGAAAAAGGAGAAGTTACAAGGGACACCACAGAAATACAAAGCATCATAAGAGACTATATTTATGCCAATAAAATGGACAACCTGGAAGAAATGGACAAATTCTTAGAAAGGTATAACCTTCCAAGACTGACCAGGAAGAAATATAAAATATGAACAGACCAATCACAAGTAATGAAATTGAAGCTGTGATTAAAATTCTTCCAACAAACGAAAGTCCAGGGCCAGATGGCTTCATAGGTGAATTCTATCAAACATTTAGAGAACAGCAAACACCCATCCTTCTCAAAATCTTCCGAAAAATGGCAGAGGAAGGAACACTCCCAAACTCATTCTATAAAGCCACCATAACCTTGATACCAAAACCACACAAAGATACTACAAACAAAGAAAATTACAGACCAATATCACTGATGAATATAGATGCAAAACTCCTCAACAAAATACTAGCAAACAGAATCCAACAACACATTAAAAGGATCATACACCATGATCAAGTGGGATTTATCCCAGGGATGCAAGGATTCTTCAATATACACAAATTAATAATGTGATACACCATATTAACAAATTGAAGAATAAAAACCATATGATCATCTCAATAGATGAAGAAAAAGCTTTTGACAAAATTCAACACCCATTTATGATAAAAACTCTCCAGAAAGTGGTCATACAGGGAACCTACCTCAACATCATAAATGCCATATATGACAAACCCACAGTAAACATCATTCTCAATGGTGAAAAACTGAAAGCATTTCCTCTAAGATCAGGAACAAGACAAGGATGTCCAGTCTCTCCACTATTATTCAACATAGTATTGGAAGTCCTAGCCATGGCAATGAGAGAAGAAAAAGAAGTAAAAGGAATACAAATTGGAAAAGAAGAAGTAAAACTGTCACTGTTTGCAGATGAAATGATACTATACATAGAGAATCTTGAACATGCCAACAGAAAACCACGAGAGCAAATCAATGAATTTGGTAAGGCTGCCGGATACAAAATCAATGCACAGAAAGCTCTTGCATTCCGATACACCAACAGTGAAAGATCAGAAAGAGAAATTAAGGAAACAATCCCATTCACCATTGCAACAGAAAGAATAAAATACCTAGGAATAAACCTACTTAAGTACGTAAAATACCTGTACTCAGAAAATGATGAAAGAAATCAAAGATGACACAAACAGATGGAGAGATATATCACGTTCTTGGATTGCAAGAATCAATATTGTGAAAATGACTATACTACCCAAAGCAATCTAAAGATTTAATGCAATCTCTATCAAATTACCAATGGCATTTTTTACAGAACTAGAACAAAAAACCTTAAAATTTATATGGAGACACAAAAGACCCTGAATAGCCAAAGCAATCTTGAGGGAAAAAAACGGAGCTGGAGGAATCAGGCTCCCTGACTTCACACTATACTACAAACCTACAGTCACCAAGACAATATGGTACTGGCACAAAAATAGAAATATAGATCAATGGAACAGAATAGAAAGCCCAGATATAAACCCATACACCTATGGTCAATTAATCTATGATAAAGGAAGGAAGGATATACAATGGAGAAAACACAATCTCTTCAATAAGTGGTGCAGGGAAAACTGGACAGCTACACGTAAAAGAATGAAAGTAGAACACGACCTAGTACCATAGACAAAAATAAACTCAAATTTAAGACCTAAATGTAAGACTGGACACCATAAAACTCTTGGGGGAAAACACAGGAAGAACACTCTTTGACTTAAATCACAGCAAGATCTTTTTTGACACACCTCCTAGAGTAATGGAAATAAAAAAATAAACAAATGGGACCTAATGAAACTTAAAAGCTTTTGCACAGCAAAGGAAACTATAAACAAGACAAAAAGACAACCCTCAGAATGGGAGAAAATATTTGCAATCAAATCAATGGACAAAGGATTAATCTCCAAAATCACCAGAGAATCTACAAACAACAAATGCTGGAGAGGCTGTGGAGAAAAGGGAACCCTCTTGCACTGTTGCTGGGAATGTAAATTGATACAGCCACAATGGAAAACAGTCTGGAGTTTCCTTAAAAAACTAAAAATAGAATTACTGTATGACCCAGCAATCCCACTACTGGGCATATACCCAGGGAAAACCATAATTCAAAAAGACACATGCACTCCAATGTCCACTGAAGCACTATTTACAATAGCCAGGTCATGGAAGCAACCTAAATGCCCACTGACAGACAAATGGATAAATAAGATGTGGTACATATATACAGTGGAGTATTAGTCAGCCAGAAAAAGGAATGAAATTGGGTCATTTGTAGAGACGTGGGTGGACCTAGAGACTGTCATCCAAAGTGAAGTAAGTCAGAAAAAGAAAAACAAATATTGTATATTAATGCATATATGTGGAATCTAGAAAAATGGTACAGATGAACCCGTTTGCCAGGCAGAAATAGGGTCACAGATATAGAGAACAAACATATGGAAATGCGGGGAGGGGGTGGTGATGGGATGAATTGGGAGAGTGGGATTGATATATATACACTGATATGTATAAAATAGATAACTAATTAGAACCTACTGTATAAAAAAATAAGATAAAATTTTAAAAAAAAGAAAGAGAAGAGCAAAGCCTTCAGAAAGGAGACAACCTTTGAAATGAGTCTTAAATGTTTGGTATTCACTCAGGAATAAAAGAGGAGAAAGGAAGCCACTCACATTGGAGAGAACAAAGCATATAAAAAATTTTAGGAAAGATGTTCAGTGTTCTAGCAATGTTATTGGACCAGAGTACAGCTGCTAAAAGGGGACTGTGGAAGATGATCCTAGAAAGGGAAGGTAAGGCTCCAACAGGAAAGGCCTTCTATGAGATGCCAAAGAGCTTGGACTCCAGCCTATAGGCAATAGAGATGCCTTTATATTGGTCTTTAAGATCCTCCCAACCATGTAGAAGATAGATCGGAAGCACACAAGGATGGAGGTAGAAAAAAATAGGAAATTTCAGAAAGCAACTAATGATAGAGACCTGAGAGAACGCAGTGGCAGTGTGTTTAGAAAGGAAAAAATATAAGGTATATTAAGGAGGCAGAAATATTGGGACTTGGTTATTAATTGATTTGTGGTTAGGGGCAAGATTAAGGAAAGTAGAATAACTCCAAGGTTTGTTACCTAGGCACTTGTTAGAGGATGATGTTAGTCACTGAGAAGGGGGAATGAAAGTAATGAATGGGTTTGGAATAAAGGTTGCAGGTCATGTAGGTTAGGCTTAGGATAGTTTGAGCTTGAAGGATAATGGGATCAAAGTACAAATGCCCAATAAGCATTCAGATATGAGTTGGAAATAAGAAGAGGGATTCAGGAGAGAGGCAGAGATTAGAGAGTTATATACAAGTGGATTGTCATTGAAATTAAGGTTGTTCATGGAGTCCAGTAAGAGTATGAAGAAAAAGGGGCTAATGCTAGAATCCTTGGGAGAAAGAAAGCAGTTTAGTCAATAAGAGAAGAACAATCCAGGAGAGAAAAGTAGAGAGATCGCAGTTTCAGAGGAGAAGGAAGGGGTTTGGTTCTAGATGGAAGAATTTTCCTTGACTAGAAAAATCTCATTCTGAGGGCTTCCCTGGTGGCGCAGTGGTTGAGAGTCCGCCTGCCGATGCAGGGGACACAGGTTCATGCCCCGGTCCGGGAGGATCCCACATGCCATGGAGCGGCTGGGCCCGTGAGCCATGGCCGCTGAGCCTGTGCGTCCGGAGCCTGTGCTCCACAACGGGAGAGGCCACAACAGTGAGAGGCCCGCGTACCACCAAAAAAAAAAAAAAAAAAAAAAAAAATCTTATTCTGAGACACAAGAGAAAGATGGATGCAGATGTTTATGGATATGGTGGTGTGAGGTTTGGGCTGTAGGATGGCCTGTTTTGTTTCATGTAAGAGGCAATTTTTTTCTGAAAGTTATGAAATATGAATTGAATGGTAATGTTGACACAATAAAGATTTGGAATGGTTACTGTAAGAAGAGACAGGAAGCTTATCAATGAGATAGTAGTCTACTCCATGGAAATAAAAGTCCAGCTCAAGTTGAAGAAAATATAGTTTTGAAGGCTACCTCTTGCATGCTTGCGTGACTTTCTTCGTGAAGGGAAAAGATCATGGTTATTTGATGCAGGAAATGGTAGTCAAAAAAGACAGCCACGAAATTAGGAGTTTTGTGAGGAAATCATTGAAATATTATACTGATTCACAGAGTCTAAGCTGGTTTACAAAGACATGAGAAGCCATAATTGAGGAAAAATGAATGAAGGGATTAAGGTACTTGATGTCTCACTAAAGTCACAGAGCAAGTATTAAGGAAGGAAGGAAGGAGATTGGATGCCAGGTTAAAACAAGGTGTTAAGAAGTGGTTTTGATGTATTTAGAAGTAAAATAGTAAACTCTTTTAGAGTTCAAAAGATCTGTGAATCTTCAACTGACCCATATCCTTCTTTCAATTCCAGTTTCTCCCATTTTCCTAGGTAAGTTTATTTTTTCCTATGGACAAGCACTCCAAATCCTATCTTCAGAGTTTTTGGCTTCTCCATCTTCAATAACATTCATTTCTTTCAATAGCCTTAATCTCATAAGAAATTAAGATGTGTGATTGAAATATAAATTAAAGTTATTGAAGATGAGCTTCTTGGAATGCTCACCTTTGGGACACTCCATCTCAGAACCCCGCTGCCATGGTGTAAGAATCCCAAGCCACATAAAGAGCTCACATGTACATGCACCAGAAGACAGCTAGCATCAACTGCCAGCCATGTAAGTGAGCCATCTTGTATGTCCAGCTCAGTCAAGACTCCAGATGATTGTAGCCTTAGCTGATATCTGACTGCAATTGCATGAGAGACATTTAGCAAGCACCACTGAACTCACCCCAGTCAATCCACACAACCACAAGAGAAAACAAGTTGTTATTTTAAGCTGGTAAATTTTGTGGTGGTTCATTATGTGGTGGTAGATAACCAAAACAATCTACTTCATATTCAATTCCTCTTACTGAATAAAGTTTTAGTAATTACTTAATATCAAGATTCTACTATAATGTATGGTTTTATATTTCCTATGTAATTCTTTATAGGATGATTTAAACTTCAAACAACACTTTTTCTAAATTAGACACCACAATGCATATTTATTAAAATAGATATAAAACAAGCCAGAAGAACAATGTGAAGAAAATTGTTGGTTATTCAAACCACTGCTAAAGAAAAAAGGCTTTAAAACTGAGCATATAACTGGATTACAATAAACCAGGAGGGATCCTTTAGTATTTGCTTGGCATGACATATTATCCCTTTGGGAATAAAGTGTTTAATTAGTGTGGATTTCACTGTATTATTACACTAGACTTAAGAGGTAACTACACTGAAAAGGAATGTTCATATTTAAATTCACTTGTCAGCACCAGAATCATGAAAGTTTCAAGGAAATTATTCTAAGAGAATACTTGTCTCCTTTCAATACAATTTTTTTCTCATTCATATTAAGGATATCTTAAATACACATACACACATGCACACACACAGAATAAAAACCTGATTAGAATTAGTATGTTTACATTATCAAAAAACAATTTTTAATAATAGCATATTTTTCATTTAAAGAAAAAACAGATAGATAAGCTAGAATGTAATATGCTAATGTTAGGTTGGCCTATAAAGGTTATATTTCTGTACAAATTAAGAAAAAATATTCATTTTAATTAATATTAATATTGAAATCATTGCCACTCAAATGACAAATGACACTTGAAACTCATTGTTGAATGGTGACAGCTCATTAGTGGGTAGAGATTTGGTAGAAAACTCAAAATTCACACAAACAAAACCAAATATCTCAGAATCTTTCTTCAAAGAATGCCTCTCAGAAATAGATTCATAGATCTCCTAACCTTGTTACATCAAATGTGCCCTCAGTTTAGTGCCCTAGTCTTTTGACATTATCAAGATGATACAGAGAGAATGAAATTAATAAATATTTTTCCCACTTTTTCAATCCAAGAGAGATGTATTTTATCATTTTTGTTTGAATATCAATACATTGAATACTTAGATTTTTTTTAACTTTAGTGGCAGTCTTCTTTTTCACAAACATTTTTTAGAATGACTACTGCACATTTGTAAAGAAACAGCTAAAGTAGAAGGACACAGAATTACTCACAAAATGTGACTTGTGGGAATGCAGTTATTACTAACTCAAATGATATGCATTCAAAATAACATTTCAACAGCATACAAATTACTCAAAGTAATAAAAAGTGTTGATGTGGTAGATTGATTTCACTCTTCATTTCATTGAAATGTTTTAAATGTTTATTTTTTTTCATTTATTTGCCAAACTTTTCACCCTGCATCACTGAACAATTCTTCCTGTATCAAAGGGAAAATCAGTTTCATTTAACCCAAAATTATAGGAAAGCATTAGGACATTAGTAACCCATAGGTGTGGCAGATAAATAGACTAACACCATATGCACACACACACACACACACACACACACACACACACACACACAGCACTAGAGTTTGGATTTAATTTAATATCTTTGAAAGTTGCTTTCAGTCATTACATAAACTACTGAGCAATTTTTCTGATGATTTCTAAAATAAAATTTTGGTTTAATATACTCTCTTGCTTAATTTTTATGCAAATACTATAAAATATTGGGTATATAGTACAAGTAGACTATTTCTCTTTCTCCATTTACTCTATATTAGGCACTAGAACAGAATTGTTTATATTCTTTCTCTAATGGCAAATTGTTATGGCCATACCATGTCTGAAAAGACATGGAGGAATGTTAAATGCATATTACTAAGTGAAAGAAGCCAATCTGTAAAGGCTACAAATTCTCTGATTCCAACTATATGATATTCTGGAATATGTACAACTATGGAGACAGTAAAAAGATCAGTGGTTGTCAGAGTTTGGGATGGGGGTAGAGCAGAGCACAGAGGACTTTTTGGGCAGTGAATATACTCTGTATGATACCATAATGATGAATACATGTTATTATTCATTTGTTCAGACTCATAGAATGTATAACACCAAAAGTAAACCATAATGTAAACTTATTGACTTTGGGTGATTATGATGTGTCAGTGTAGGTTCATCAGTTGTAGCAAATCTACCACTCAGGTGGGGGATGTTGATAATGGGGAGGCTGTGCATGTGTAAGGGCAGGAGGTAGATGAGAACTCTTTGCAGCTTTCCCTCAATTTTGCTGTGAACTTTAAACTACTATAAAAAATGAAGTTAATAATAAAAGAAAGATTTTAAAAGAAAACTGAAAGAAGAAAATGAAAAAGTAATCATTTCAGAAATGTAAAGTTTATTCAAGAAAGCAAGAGGGTTTCAATATTAGGAAATCCTTTAATGTAATTCATCAAATCAAGATATATAAAGAAAACATCATATAATCATCTGAATAGAGATGATATTCTTAGCAAAATGCATTTGACACAACAACTACTACTAATTTATGATTTTTAAAAAATAAGTAGTTTCCCTAAAGGATGATGTGCATTTCAGCTTTAAATTAGCACCTCAATGAGGAAATTAGAAGCATTCATGTAAAGGGAACAAAAAAACCCTCTTACCTCTGCTACTATTTAACTATTTAATTGTATTGGATTTGCTTGACAAAGCAGTTAGAAAAGAAAAAACAATTAAAAGCATAAGATTTTTAAAAAGAAGAAGAAAACTATCTCCATTTGTCCATGGCATGATGAGATATCTAAAAACAACAAAAGCACCAATGGAAAATCTGCCACAAGACTAGAAAAATAGAAAATTAGTGTACAGAATTTAAGAGCCTTCATAGTTACAAAAAATAATTATTGTGCATAAATATAATGGAAGATACCATTAATATACTGAAAATAAAAATGAGATAACTAAGCATAAATTAAATACAATATTTAAAGCTTATATCAGGAAAAATATAAGATACTCTCAAAGATGCAAAAGAACAACTTGAAAGATATACTATGCTTTTGAATAGAAAAATTCAACTTCATAAAAAATGTCATTTATTTTCCATAGGTAAAATTATAAATGTAAAGTGATCACAACAAAAAAATGCCATCAATTTTTTTAGAGAAGAAAAATTTATTACAAAGATTATATGATATAATAAACCTGTAGAAATTGCCAGAAAACCTCCCAAGTAAAAAGCAAAACACATAGGAGATGAAAAGAGAGTCTACCTATACCAAAATTTCAAACATATTGTAAAGCCACTAAAATAAAAATAGTGGTATTTGTACACAAATAGAAAGGTCAATGAAACAAAAAGAAGAATCAATAGACTTTTTACATACAAACACTTAGTAGACAACGAAGGCAGCATATCAATCAGTGGAGGAAAATATGGACTTATTAAGAACTCATGTGGTAACAGTATGGTTATATAAAAAAATCAGCTTTATCTTACACCAAAACCAAGATAAATTCCAAATGGATCAGAGCTCTGAATTCAAATTTAGAACCATACAAGTATTAGAAGAAAGCATAGGTAAATTACTTTATAGCCTGCAAATATTCAAAAGCCAGAGCAAAACAAGAAATTATTGACAAATAATATAACAAAAACCAAAAACAATGAAAAATATAAATAAAAAATGGAAAAAATATGTGTACTAAATTATAAAGGGATAATACCTTATTTATGAAAAACTACAAAACTTGGAATTAAAAGATCAATACTCCAATAGAAAAATGGAGAAATTATATAAAAACATGATTAACATGCAAAAATGCAAATTACTCTTAAACATATGAATAATGCCCACCTTCACTTAAAATTTTAGAAAGCAAATTAAACTATAATGAAACACCATGTTTAACTATCCAATTGGTAAAAATCTAAAAGATTGAGAAAATGCTCTATAGAGGCAGTTCTTAGAAAATAAATGCTCTCATTCACTGTCACAGTAATACAAAATGATGCATTCCTATGTAAAAGAATTTGAAAATCTTTAGCTAATTTATCTATGTATTAGCCTTTGACTTTCAGATCTCACTTGGAGATCCTGTCAAATGTACAAAATATTCCATAAGCAAGGCTATTAGTTGTGGCTTTAATTAAAGATCCATCAATAGGGAACCGGTTTAAAAATCTATTGTACATTCATTCAAAGCAGTACTACACAGCTCTAAAGAAAAATGAGATAAATGTCTATATTCTAGATAGATAGATAGATAGATAGATAGATAGAGACAGCTCTAGAATACATTTTAAGTGGAAAAAAGGACTAAATATTATTTATAGACTGACACTATGTGTGTAAGAAAAAGGGGGTTGTATATGTGTATGTATACACATATATATGTTTTTATTAAATTTTCAAAATAGATACCATGTAACAAAAAGCAATAAGATTTTGCTTATTCAGGGAGTAGGGGGAAAGGATTAATAGATCAGGGAAAGAAACAAGACTATAGTGAATTTTTTCCTAGTTTGACTTGGAACTATGTAAATATTTTACATAATTTAAAATTTTACTTCAAAAAAAATTAAATGCCTAAAACTGTAAAAAATCCTAAAACAACAGCTGTGACTTCCAGTTAATTTCAGTTTATATACCACCTAACAGACAGTGAACTATCTGTTTAGGTTTTCTGCACCCTCAGTTGTGATCACGCATATTTTCCACATGTACCTGTAAAACTTTCCTATTATGTGTTAGAAATTAAAGGCTTTTAAAAAAGAAAAATAACCATCATCATGTAAAGAGATCCCCTGCTTCTAGAATCCCTCTCTTCCTTCACGGGACATTCATCTTGCGCAAACATTGGTTTGATCATATTGCTCTGTGACTCAAGAACCCATCTGTTTACAGAATAAAAAACTCCACTGATTGTGTGTTTCATGGGTCTCTTGCAACTGCTCGGCATCTTCCCAGATTCACTTCTCTGCCATTTACCCTCACTGGTTTCCACTCCTTGTACAACAGCACCTTACCCCACAGATTCATTCCACTTTGTATCCAGGATCACAGCTTTCTAACTCTGCCTTCCTCACCTCCATGACATCACAGGTCATTGGTCTATCAAAGCTCTTCTTCCCTCCTCCCAACCCATAACTTTTCCTTCAATGAAAAAACTCTTAATCCAATACAATCTGTTCTTCAAATGCTGTTATTACCTCCTATTACTTTTGAAGTTAATTCATTACTCAACATCTCTTAGCCCACTCCAATATAATTTTCACTTTATTAGTACTAATTTGAATCTCTGTTTATAACTATATGTACTACTTCTTTCAGAGCAGAAGCTCCATCCGTGCAGAGAACTATTTCTGGTGTGTTCTTCAACAGCATCCAATCTACTGTGGGCTGAAGAGACTTATGCCAAGGTCACAGAAGTTCTGCTCTAGTGTGATAAAAACCACATCTAAACATTAACTAGCCAAGGGAATTTGGCTAACTCTACCATCTGGCTGTTCTAGGAAAGACTGCATAATATTCATGAACACATCTGTACACCAAAAATGCTATTGAAGCAAACTATATAATTAATAAGGAATTTATTTGAATGTGAATAGGAACACAATGACCTAGAAGATGAGAATGGCATGAATATTTTAAAGACGGTCACTTAGCTGTGCCAAACCTATGTGATTTGAATCCAATGGTGACGTAAGTTGGAGGTGGCATGTCAGTCTGAGCACACAACTTCCTGGCAGGACTAAATTTTCATCACACATTCAGCAGATGATTCTTCTAATAATATACACTCAGAAATAGGTATGCCACATTCTAAACGTCTCCCCAGAAACAAACACTTTGACAGGCTGTATCAAACAGACTATTTGAAGGCTTTTACTAAGAAAAATGTTACCCTTATTGTGACACAAAAAATCTGACATGCTATTACTAATAGTTTTTATAGCTTCTCACATAATTCACTCTGTATAATTGGTAGAATCTACCAGGGAGAAACAAGAGTTTCCCAAAAGACTTATTTTAACTAAAGGCAGAATTGAGGAGACAACAAAATGAAATAGTTCATAAAACAAGATGATTCTTCTTATGGCACAAATAGTGCTGAGTCATTGAAGGAAAGAATATGAAGTGAAGAATTTGAAAAGAATGAAAAATATCAAAAGAAAAATAATAAGAGGTGTATTTTGAAGTTGGATTTCTATAACTTTAAAAGTTCAAGTAAACCATTTCCCTAAAAAGCAGTTACTAGATTAAAAGTAATTCTGGCAATCTCTAGGCCCCAGCACACTAGATAAACTTGAAATGGAGGAGGGGATTCTATGGTAAGACCAGAATGCCTTCCCCTCCATATCACCCTCATCACATCCTTAACCGTATCTACTTCTAAACACACACCTGCACACGGAGCAGGGGCAGAGAGGAAGCAATGGGAGAAAATAGATGGAGCCTGTGAAACAGGGAAAGGATAAGAGGGCCTTTAAATCAGACTTGACTTTGGAAATTCAAAATGAAAAGGATTGAAATAAAACTTTTAAGTTTAAAAAATTAAGAAATTGGGGGCTAATGGCAGAGTCTGGGATGGCTCACACCAAGGAGTACTTCCCAGAACTTCTGCTGCCAGTGTCCTTGTCTTCAGGGTGAGACAGAGCCACCCCCCACCTCTGCAGGAGACACTCTACAGTAACAGCCTGTGGAACAAAAACCACATTCACAGAAAGATAGACAACATGAAAAGGCAGAGGGCTATGTACCAGATGAAGGAACAAGATAAAACCCCAGAAAAACAATTAAATTAAGTGGAGATAGACAACCTTCCAGAAAAAGAATACAGAAAAATGATAGTGAAGATGATCCAGGGCCTCAGAAAAAGAATGGAGGCAAAGATCGAGAAGATGCAAGAAATGTTTAACAAAGACCTAGAAGAATTAAAAAACAAACAAACAGAGATGAACAATACAATAATTGAAATGAAAACTACACTAGAAGGAATCAATAGCAGAAGAACTGAGGCAGAAGAACGGATAAGTGACCTGGAAGACAGAATGGTGGAATTCACTGCCACAGAAGAGAATGAAAGAAAAAAGAATGAAAAGAAATGAAGACAGCCTAAGAGACCTCTGGGACAACATTAAACACAACAACATTTGCATTATAGGGGTCCCAGAAAGAGAAGAGAGAGAAAAAGGACCCGAGAAAATATTTGAAGAGATTATAGTCGAAAACTTCCCTAACATGGGAAAGGAAATAGCCACCCAAGTCCAGGAGGAGCAGAGAGTCCCACACAGGAAAAACCCAAGGAGAAACACGCCGAGACACATAGTGATCAAACTGGCAAAAATTAAAGACAAAGAAAAATTATTGAAAGCAGCAAGGGAAAATATGACAAATAACATACAAGGGAACTCTCATAGGTTAACAGCTGATTTCTCAGCAGAAACTCTACAAGCCAGAAGGGAGTGGCATGATATACTTAAAGTGATGAAAGGGAAGAACCGACAACCAAGATTACTCTACCGGGCAAGGATCTCATTCAGATTTGATGGAGAAATCAAAAGTTTCACAGACCTAAAAGTGGAAATCGACAGTAACATAATAATAGTGGGGGACTTTAACACCTCACACCAATGAACAGAACAACCAGACAGAAAATTAATAAGGAAATACAAGCTTTAAATGACACAATAGACCAGATAGATTTCATTGATATTTATAGGACTGTCCATCCAAAAACAGCAGATTACACTTTCTTCTCAAGTGCGTATGGAACATTTTCCAGGACAGATCACATCTTGGGTCACAAATCAAGCCTCAGTAAATTTAAGAAAATTGAAATCATATCAAGCATGTTTTCAGACCACAACACTATGAGATTAGAAATCAATTACAGGGAAAAAAACGTAAAAAACACGAACACATGGAGGCTAAACAATACGTTACTAAATAACCAAGAAACCACTGAAGAAATCAAAGAGGAAATCAAAAAATACCTAGAGACAAATGACAATGAAAACACGATGATCCAAAACCTATGGGATGCAGCAAATGCAGTTCTAAGAGGGAGGTTTGTAGCTATACAAGCCTACCTCAAGAAACAAGAAAAATCTCAAAAAAACAATCTAACCTTACACCTAAAGGAACTAGAGAAAGAAGCACAAACAAAACCCAAACTTAGCAGAAGGAAAGCTATCATAAAGGTCAGAGCAGAAGTAAATGAAATAGAAACAAAGAAAACAATAGCAAAGATCAATCAAACTAAGAGCTGGTTCTTTGAGAAGATAAACAAAATTGATAAACCTTTAGCCAGACTCATCATGAAAAAGAGGGAGAGGACTCAAATCAATAAAATAAGAAACGAAAAAGAAGTTACAACAGACACTGCAGAAATACAAAGCATCCTAAGAGACTACTATAAGCAACTCTATGCCAATAAAATGGATAACCTAGAGGAAATGGACAAATTCTAAGAAAGGTATAACCTTCCAAGACTGAACCAGGAAGAAATAGAAAATATGAACAGGTGAATGACAAGTAATGAAATTGAAGTTGTGATTAAAGACAAAATTCAACACTGATTTATGATAAAAACTCTCCAGAGAGTGGGCATAGAGGGAACCTACCTCAACATAATAAAGGCCATATATGACAAACCCACAGCAAACATCATTCTCAATGGTGAAATCCTGAAAGCATTTCCTCTAAGATCAGGAACAAGACAAGAATGTCCACTGTCACCACTATTATTCAACATAGTTTTGGAAGTCCTAGCCATGGCAATCAGAGAAGAAAAAGAAATAAAAGGAATCCAAATTGGAAAAGAAGAAGTAAAACTGTCAGTGTTTGCAGATGACATGATACTATACATAGAGAATCCGAAAGATGCCACCAGAAAACTACTAAAGCTAATCAATGAATTTGGTAAAGTTGCAGGATACAAAACTAATGCAGAGAAATCTCTTGCATTCCTGTACACTAATGATGAAAAATCTGAAAGAGAAATTAAGGAAACACTCCCATTTACCACTGCAACAAAAATAATAAAATACCTAGAAATAAACCTACCTAGGGAGACAAAAGACCTGTATGCAGAAAACTATAAGACACTGATGAAAGAAATTAAAGATACCAACAGATGGAGAGATATACCAAGTTCTTGGATTGGAAGAAACAATATTGTGAAAATGACTATACTACCCAAAGCAATCTACAGCTTCGATGCAATCCCTATCAAATTACCAATGGCATTTTTTATGGAAGTAGAACAAAAAATTTTAAAATTTGTATGCAGACACAGAAGACCCTGAATAGCCAAAGCAGTCTTGAGGGATAAAAACGGAGCTGGAGGAATCAGGCTCCCTGACTTCAGACTATACTACAAAGCTACAGTAATCAAAACAATATGGTACTGGCACCAAAACAGAAACATAGATCAATGGAACAAGAAAGAAAGCCCAGCGATAAACACACGCACCTATGGTCAACTAATCTATGATAAAGGAGGAAAGGATATACAATGGAGAAAAGACAGTCTCTTCAAGAACTGGTGCTGGGAAAACTGGACAGCTACATGTAAAAGAATGAAATAAGAATACTCCCTAACACCATACACAAAAATAAACTCAAAATGGATTCGAGATCTAAATGTAAGACTGGACACTATAAAACTCTTAGAGGAAAACATAGGAAGAACACTCTTTGACATAAATCACAACAAGATCTTTTTTGATCCACCTCCTAGAGTAATGGAAATAAAAACAAAAATAAACAAATGGGACCTAATGAAACTTA
>NC_041224.1:2202859-2287891 GCF_002837175.3 Physeter macrocephalus
GTAAGTTGATACAGCCACTATGGAGAACAGTATGGAGGTTTCTTAAAAAACTAAAAATAGAATTACCATATGATCCAGCAATCCCACTACTGGGCATATACCCAGAGAAAACCATAATTCAAAAAGACACATGCACCCCAATGTTCATTGCAGCACTATTTACAATAGCCAGGTCATGGAAGCAACCTAAATGACCATTGACAGATGAATGGATAAAGAAGATGTGGTACATATAGACAATGGAATATTACTCAGCCATAAAAAGGAACGAAATTGGGTCATTTGTTGAGATGTGGATGTATCTAGAGACTGTCATACAGAGTTCAGTAGGTCAGAAAGAGAAAAACAAATATTGTATATTAAGACATATACCTGGAACCTAGAAAAATGGTTCAGATGAACCAGTTTGCAGGGCAGAAATTGAGACACAGATGTAGAGAACAAACATGGACACCAAGTGGGGAAAGTGGAGGGGTGCTGGGGGTGGTGGTGTTATGAATTGGGCGATTGGGATTGACATGTATATACTGATGTGTATAATATTGATGACTAATAAGAACCTGCTGCATAAAATAATAAATAAAGTTAAACTTAAAAATTTAGAAAAAAAAGAGAAATTATAAAATCTAATCAAGATATCATTCTCCACCACCAACTGAGAAAGAGGGTTAGCAGACCAATACTGTTGGGGGTCTAGATATGAAAATATAATTAACATTTATTCATGTGTATATCACATTGAGTTATATATATTACACATTTCAAATCAAGGTTGGATTTGGAAACTCCACATTTTTCACTTTCTCTGAAAAAATTTTAATTTAAAACAGAGAAAATAATTATCTTAAAAGCAACAGGAATGAAATATTTCTCCAAAAGTTCCACCTTCAAAATTGTATACATAAGAGTTTCATGCTAAAGGTTTAAGGGGACTTCCTTTTCTCCCAGTCATTAAGAATACTGAGGACCCTGTTCTTTTTCAATATGAAATTTAAATAGGTTCCTCTGAATCTTTTAGCTAGTAAATTAAAATTTGGACAGAATTAGTCATAATTAGTTATCAACAATGTATTCAACTGCCATCAATTAGGGGCTGTTGGAACATCAAAAAGTCTTTGAACAATAACAAAAATGAATCTTAGAAGAAAAGAATAAACACAAGTACAATGTCATTTTGTAAGGTTCAATAAACATGTGCTAAGAGCTTTGAATGAAAACAGAACCCATCAGTCTAGTAAACATAACATCAAATTGAAGAGTTTTCAACACAGACAGCTGTTTGCTAGTTGTTGATGGACCTTAAACATATGTATATATGTATGTAAGTAAATATACACATGGCCCACTTATATTTCCCTCTTACATCATTCCAATATGAAACTTTGTTTTATATCTTACTCATATGTACTACCATTTAAAATGCCTTATGTCAAATTTATTCTAAATAAAGGAATAGTTCTTCTTAAAGGACATGTAAACAGAGAGGTATTTAAAGTAACACTTTAAAATCTATTCAACCTATTAAATAAAGAATAATGCAGAAAAAAATACAAAAATTTTATATTCATTCAGGATATAAAATCACTATCTCAGATGGCAGTATGAGGCTAATACCAGTCTATTAGGCTAGGGTTCTTTTACCAGGGGGAGGTGGGGGGAAGGGACTGTATAAAATTATCTTTGATGCTTTGTCAAAATATATGCCTTCTGCATGACAGGATCTCAGATATGAGAAAGGGAACGAGATGTTTCTTTTTAGAAAGCTCTCCAATTTATACTGATATATCTACTTCAGCCCATGTCACCCACGTTTGAAAAACCACAGTATTAAAATTTCCTCAATTGCTCAAAGATAATATGCATTTAATTCAATTTGGTTTATATTTATCGGCCTTTATGAGGTCTGTGAGTCTCCTTAAATTCTCAGCTCAAGGAAGCCTTCACTGATACTCCCTTCTCTCCATACATCTTTCCTCCCCATTGTCTGATTAGGTGTCCTTCTTCTCTGCTCATAAAGCCCCAAGGGCACCCCTCTAACAGAGCAGTTACTATACTCCTTAGCCTGTAATTGAGTTGGGTTTTTTTAGTACAGATATTCCTTACACACTTAGGACCCAGAAGAATGTTTAGTATAAAGAAGATGTACACATACACATAGGGTTTGACAGGTGAAGGAGTGAATGAATACATATTTTCACAAATTCAGTAAATACTTGTCGAGTGCCAATGTTGTGTCTCAGGCACTGTTCAAGGTGCTGGGAATCCTGTCCCACACATAAAAGAGCAAGTAAATGAATGAGGAAGGGAGAAGGGATGGATAGGGGAAGGGTTAAACTGGAGAGAACAAGGAACAGTCTCTCTTCTCAAGGTCCATACTTACTAACAGAGAAAACAGCCATCTCTTATCCTTCAGTCAGCTGTCAGTCAGTGCACAGGTATTTATTGAGCTCTACTTTGGATCAGGCACAACATGAGACACTCACAACAATGAACAAGAAGTGCCAAGTGCCTATGTCAGTGATCTTAGGATCTAGGGCAGTCGACAGTCAATGAACAAATGGACATAGCAACGTGTGCTATAATATTCTGTACGTAGATAAGTACTAGGGAGAAAACAAAGAGCATAGAGACTAATGGAACAGGTGATATAGAAACTACTTTCTACAAGATGCACAGGAAGCTCTCTCTGTAATGTTACCTTTAAAAGACGCTGCAGGAATACCACAATTTAAATGCTTTAGCATCCTTTATTAAACTTGTTATGTGTGCACAATTTGGAAACAGAAGTTCTTATACAGAGAATTTATGACAACAGACTCTATCATTCTATGCAAAGCCACATTGTACTACCCATAAATTTTACAACAGAACCCAAATCCATTTGGCTGCCAAAACGATGTCTCAAATTCCACTATAAAGTCACCAAATCAAACAGAAGACCATAAGATTAAACATGTCTCTTAGTAATGACTTTTCTATTCACCCCACCCTAACCCCCATCTGCTTTCCAGCTGTTCATACCCTCCCAATTCCCATTTCTAGAACCCATTAGTGAGTTTTTAAAAAAGAAACCTAAGTTCTACTAGTATTTAATATAAGAGTAATTTTATACAATATTGGGTTGGCCAAAAAGTTCATTTGGGCTTTTCTGTAAGATGCTATGGAAAACCCAAATGAACTTTTTGGCCAACCCAATACATCCCATAACCTCAACTACAATTTACTATATTCAAAAAGTTTCACACATTAAAATTATTTCTAATAAATTTTTTAAAAAAATAACAGCTGTCTTCTACACTAAGCTTGTTTCCAGGATCCACATTTGCAATCAATACTCTTAATACTAATACATACATGCCAAGATCTCTGGTCTTTGTCCACCCATGCATATTATCAATTCCCCCTGTTAAAAAAATCAGTCTCTCCTGAGATGTCAATTTTTAGGACTGCAAAGGAAAGGGAAGAAATACAATGAAACATTAACTTTTTGTTTACTATTCTTTTTTTTTTTTTACTTTCTCCAGCTGTGTAATTTCCTCATAATGCTAATCCTTCCATGGCTTTATCTACCACCTTGATACCAAGGTGCCCAAATTCATGATCTCTATCCCTGCCCTTCTCACCATATTGTCAACTCCCTGCCAGACTTTGACATCAGAAACTCCACAAGCTCAGAATGAACCTCATTGTTCCTCTGTCACTGCAATGAGTTCTTCTGACTTTCCTATCTCCATTTCACCAAACTGCCTGGCACTCAAGTTCAAAACTTTGGAGTAACCTTTTCTTTTTCTCCCACACTCACTTGCCAGATCTAGAAAATTTTTCATTCTGCAGTGTGTCACTCAGTCTTCTCTACTTTTTCATTCCCACTATGAAGCCAATGGCTCAGGTCCGGGTTTTTGCAATAGGAAGCCTAACTGGTTTCCTAATTACACCATCCCCTTGTATTTGTCATGTGCCATCACCATATTAGGCATCCTAAAATGAAAAACCAACTACAGGATATCCTGTCCTGATCCTTCAGAAGTCCATGAAAATTCTTCAGACGAGCATTCAAGGCTTCCATGCGAAAAACCAAATCTGCATTTCCAGTCATGAGTAACCACACTATTTGTTAAATCGCCCATTATTCCCAATTCCTGTTGTTCCCTCCCCCACTTCTTGACTTTGCCATGATGTTCTCTTAGCCTGAAAATGTCTTTCCTTCCCCAGCTCTTCCTCCAGTTGGTAAAATTTTAATAATTTTATAAAATGATATGAATTTTTATTTTCATCTGTATGTGTTTTTTTCCATAATACAATTTCTCCACCATGGGATTGCATACTATTTCAATGAGGTTTAAAAATTTTTGGCTTTATCAGCTGGCTGGTTAGCTCAGTTGGTTAGAGCATGGTGCTAATTTTAAAAATGTGTTTTAATCCTGTAAGTCAATTTAGGCTTATCTCAACTCTCAAAATGCTACTTCCCCTTCCATTAAAAACATTGTATTCTCCCTCCTTAGACATTTTTTTAAAATACTGTACATACTTCTCAAATACTTATTAAGTTTTGTCTTGTGCTATTACTGTTGTGCTATTATCTATTGTTATTACTTGCTATTACTTACTTACTTGTGCTATTATCTTGTGCTATTATCTATTGCTATTGCTGTTCTCTACTCCCCTACCTCCAAATTAAAATCCCTACACCAAATGTAAACCTACCCATAGGAATAGGGTATGTGTCTCTATTTTTGTATGCGATTTTTAATTTTATTAAAATATAAGATATTTTATTATATATTTTAATATTATTTGAATTATTACACTTTAAGTCACTCTGTAAGCAATGTTAAATCATTTATGGGTTAGTGCTATATACAAAAGTGAATGAAAGAGTGAGTAAATGATTATAGAAATTAAAAAGTACATACAAATAAATTGAGACACATACCCTATTTCAGTGAGTAGATTTAACCTAGAAAAAATAACTTATGGTTACCAAAGGGGAAAGGGGTGGGGGAGGGATAAATTAGGAGTTTGGGATTAACATCTACACACGACTATATATAAAGTAGATAACCAACAAGGACCTACTGTATAGCACAGAGAACTATACTCAATATTTTGTAATAACCTATAAAGAAAAATAATCTGAAAAAGAATAGATATAGATATATGTATAACTGAATCACTTTGCCATACACTTGAAACTAACACAACATTGTAAGTCAACTATACTTCAATAAAACAATAAAATAAAAAAACAAAAACAATAGTATATAATAAAATATGATAAAATTTTAAAAAAGAATAAGAGTATTAGAAGTCAGGAGTAGCAGAAGTAAATGAAATACATGCCATTAAATATCATATGATTTCCTAGTGTTTGCCATAGGTAAATAATTTGGGATCTCTTCCATGATTTATCACAATGCCTAATATTTAGAAAGAGATTAATGAATGTTTATTGTTAACTGAATTATTCTTGTAACATTTTTTGAGAAACAAGTCAAAATTCTTCAGGATTATTTTTTATTTGTAGCAAACCAACTATCTTTTCCTGAGTATTAACATTAATGGCATCATAAACAAATAATGTTGTAGTGCAAATTTTAAGGGAAAATAAAGAAATAAAATGGACAGACTCAAAAGTTACCTGACATACAAGAATGTAAATATTTATATAGGTAAGGTGTACACTTATTTGCTCCTTCTTAAATATTCATTCGGGGAGTGGAAGGTAGAAGCTACCATGTTCTTTAAAGATACAGGGAGAAGAATCTTTCCAAATATATATAATAATAATAATAATAATAATAAGAAGAAGAAGAAGAAGAAGAAGAAGAAGAAAGAGGAGGAGGAGGAGGAGGAGGAGGAGATGAAAATAATAATCACTCGAGAAAAAAGGAAGATAGAAAAAATTGAGTAAAGTGTTATTTCCTTTGTCAAAGATTCCAGAAAGCCCTCATCTACTTCTCAGTCCATCAAGAATGTTATTCTTTCAGTATCTCTTCTCTCTGTGGCATTACCAGTCTCTCCTTTTCCACTGCATCCTTCCATCCTTCCAAAGCAATCTCTTATACCTCCAATATTTAAAATAAAACAACAAAATACTCTGACTTGTCCCTGCAAACCTCAGCAACTATTGTTTTTATTCCCAGAAACAATTTGTTTATAATGTGTTCTGTCTCCACTTACTTACTTCCCACTCTCCTACCACTATCTTGCATCTGTTCCAGGCAGGCCACTGAAACCGCTCTTATCAGGATCACTAAAGCCTTCTTGTTTCCAAATCCAAATCCAAGGCTTTCTTTCTTTTTTATTTTAAAGAGCAATGAACAGCATTCCACATCATGAGTCATTCCCTCCTTCTTTAAACATACTATCTCTTTGTAGACTCCTAAGTCTCTTTTCCCAGATTCTGCTCCTTGACTCATCTTTAAAATGTAATTCTTCAGGCCTTAATTCCTGGTCTGCTCTTTTTCTCACCCTACATTTTTCCTTTTCTCTAGGTATCATCATTCAGTTCTACGGCTTGAACATGCAATGTTAACTACCCAAATACACAGTTCCAACCTAGACTTCTCCACTGAGCTCAAGACATATATAGAAGTGCCCACAGATGTCTGAAGTGCGTCCTAAACCCACCAAATCCAAAAGTGGACTTGGATCCTCATCCCCAAACCTGTTCCTCCCAGGTCTTTAGTAAATTGCACCACCACTCAATGGTTCAACCCATATTCCCAGTAGACATGCTTCATGCCTCCCTCCCCTTCTTCTCATGCTTCATGTTCTATCAGCACATCCTACCAGTTCTCCTTCCAAAATATATCTCACACCTGTTCTTATTTACTTCTCTATTATATTTTCCTCATCCAAGCCATTATCATATTTTGAGTGGACTCTTTTCTCAGCCTACTAAATGTGATCCCTGCTATCTTTGTTTCTGTTTTTACCTTGCTTCCTTCAGTTCATTTCTCACACAGCAGTTCCATAAAGTGAAAGCACATCTGATCTCTCTCTTCAACTTAAAATTATTGACTGGTTTCCAGACTCCTTGTCTTGTCCTGCAAGTCCTCCATCATTTTACCATGTGGCCCACCTATTCTCTCTACTCCAATCAAATCCGCCTCCCTTCAGTTCCTGAAATTACCTAAGCTCTTCCATGATCGAATTATTTTGCTTATGCTATTCCTTCTGCCGAGAATGCTCTTTACCTCTTCACCTATTTGTTTGCATGGCTGAATCTTCCTTTAGGTGTCAGTTTGTTACCTCAGAGAAATATTCACTGATACTGTCAGCAGTTGTTTTTTTTTCCACAGAGAATTTATTATTATTGTTATTGGTTTACTTATTTAGTTCTTCTACATGCTCACTAATCCATATCTCACTGATCTATATACTCCACATGGGAAGGCAGTCATTCTCTTTCACTCACTTCTGTCTGAATACCTTATACAATGCCTGGCAGGTGGTTAACAAAACAAATATTTTCCAAATAAATACATTTTAAATGAATAAATGAATTACATACAGCTATAAAGAATTTAAATTGATTTTCTAATTTATGGGCCAGTTATCTTTTCAACTCTGATGCAAGTCATTATTATTTAACACCGAATGATAGAAACAAGAATTGGATAGACTTAGCATTTAGGTCAAAGAAAACAAAAAGAGAGAGAAGCCAACCATGAAATATTTGTTATACCTGAAGCATCAGCCTATGAGATAGCTTGTTTTTATTTATGTGGCTTCCTCATCACTTAATTAAAATTCAGAAGTAAATACAACATTTTATGGGAATTTGCTTTTCCAGTATTCAGGATATCATTCGGCATATATCCAATTTTTGTAGTTTGTGAGTTTCTGGGAAGATTTAGGTTTTCCTGGGATTATGGTTTAGAAAATTTCTTTAAAGATCATGATAGCATGGTTAAATAGGCTAAATGATAAAGATTTCTGATGGCAGAATTCATACATTTTGCTTTTATATTCTATAGTCTAGTTGGAAATCCCTTCCACCAAAACTATGAATCATTTATTACAACCTAGCAAAGACTCAAATGCAGCTAAACATGTGTTAGTGTCTTACTTCAGTTTAGGTTATAATGTTAACATTTTTTAGCATGAAGTAGGATACCTGAAAGACAGCAAAACAAAATAAACTATTTAGGTAATTCCCTTAAGCCAATCTCCAAACCCAACCTTATCTCAATTGAGTATCAGGGGATGATATTAAGGTTGTATGAATTGCTGCTTGTTTAAAATGGAGCCCACTGAAACCACCCGGATGCAACACTGGACACCAAGGATGCATAATCAACTACAGAATGTTTTTCCTTATTTCATGTCCATAGCTTAAGGACTATAATTGCATAAGACCCTGGTTGACCCTTTGTTCCCAGTGGGTGCTCATAAAATAGTTGTGATGGCCAATACTAACTGAGTAGGAGAACAGAATTTGAAAATACTAATATCTCTTCTTCCAAAGATGATATTATTTTTCAAAAACACCATCCCATGCCCCAGAAGATATCTGTTCTAAACATTAAGTGCAACTATCTGTTCTTAGCATTAAAATTTAGCTCGTGAATATCTTAAAATATTTGAGAGTAGTTTACTTGATTTTGCCCTTCAAAAAACTTTTTTCCAATCAATATTTGGCTAGCTTTGAGAAATCTGGCAATCATATATTACTTGGTAATGATGATGACTGTCCCACTTACTTTCTCTCTGCCTTTGAAACCAAATCTGGAGGATATTTCTATTCAATAATCTTTTCCTTCTTAAAACATCTGGCTACTTCATTTTTACCTCACTCTCAATTAGGTTCAAAATTGGTATAGCCTATGATTATCTGGTAACCATGTTCATGGAATAAACCAATGCATCTATTCTAAGTATCAGATCACTTGTGGGACAGAAGAATAAAACAGTTGAAACATAAACTGAATCAGAGAATCTAGGATATGTGATTGCTGTTAATTCTTTGTTTTTCTGAAGACTTCATCATTGTTTACTTGTTGAATAAAGTGCTCAAAAAGATAATAACTGGTTTCTTTTACAAATATGTCCCAGTAGCAGAGATGTTCATAAGCTATGGCTGATAGATGCCAGAAGTTTTGCCTTATGGTGACAGAGCAGAGAATAGAAGATACTGGACCTCAGACTGATGGAAGCTGGGGCATTGACATGAGTGAAAGTGCTCATAAGGTGTACAGAAATTACAGGACAGATTAGAAAAAAATTCCCAAACTTCTATAGATACCTGGGTATCCCCAATGTCCTAGGTGTCTGGGAAAGAATTCATTTCAGGGGGGAAATCAGCCATCCAGCACAGAGGGCAGTGGAGTCCAGGGACACACAGGAGATCCCACCCAGGGAGACAGAGAGATATCATCATGACAAGGAAAGAAAATCAGCCAGTATTCGAGTCGAACAGATCACTCAATAACGGAGGAGGCAGGATGTGCCAGCAGAGACCTCTTAGATGTCAACATGGAAATACATGCACACGCACACCCACACCCACACACACCCCAGGGAATTGTGAGTGAGGCTGGGAAGCACAGCTATGAGTCTATTTTTTTCTGTATATATTTAATCTCCAGACTCATTCAATTGCTACATAGTCTTTGCCACACATTTTACAGTTATTTATTGAGTTTCTAGTATGTACCAAGCTCTGTGTCAGAGGAGTTCAGACACACTGATGGATTTGATGGATTGATTCAAAAAGCTTAGAGTACAGTGGGCATCCAAAGGCTTGAAGACTTTATTTTTTGATTTTTTAAATTTATTTATTCTTTTTGGCTGTGTTGGGTCTTCGTTGGTGCACGCGGGATTTCTCCAGTTGCGGCGAGCGGGGGCTGCTCTTCGTTGCGGTGTACAGGCTTCTCATTGCGGTGGCTTCTCTTGTTGCAGAGCCCAGGCTCTAGGCGTGTGGGTTTCAGTAGTTGTGGCACAGGGGTTCAGTAGTTGCGGTGCATGGGCTTAGCTGCTCCGCGGCATGTGGGATCTTCCCAGACCAGGGCTCGAACCCGTGTCCCCTGCACTGGCATGTGGATTCTTAACCACTGCACCACCAGGAACATACTGAACACTTTATTTTTTAAGAGCAGTTTCAGGTTCATAGCAAAATTGAGAGGAAGGTGCAGAGATTTCCTGCCCCCACACATGCACAGCCTCCCCCATTATCAACATCCCTGACCAGAGTGGTACATTTGTTAGAAGTAATGAATCTACGTTGACACATCATAATCACCCGAAGTCCATAGTCTACCTTAGGGTTCACTCTTGGTGTTGTACATTCTATGGGTTTGGAAATTTGTTGCTATTTTTAGGTTGTAACCACACAGTCTTCCAATGATAGAGTTCTTATAAATGGAAATAGCTTGTTTCTGTGAGTAAATTTCCCAGTTATCTTGATAGGGATTTGAGTCAACAAAATAGTGTAAGAAGAAAAAAATAAAAACATAAGGTATCATTTCTAAGGGTATCCCAGTATGAGTTACATCAAATTAGATCACTATGGAGGTAGCACATAGAATTTATCCTTTCATCTAGACTGTCAGTTATTTATGTACCATGTTTTGAGCATCTTCCATATGAACATCCTGGAACCAGGGACAGATGATGTGTCCCAAATGAACACACCACGCTGCTGAACTCTCAAGAAACTTAAAGATAGACAAAGAGGTCATTCCACTGAGATATATGAAAATAGAAGGTGCTACAATGACAGACAATTGCCAAGTGATTGGCAGTTGTTCCAGACTGGAGGGGAGACCATAGAAAGGAGGATGGCAGGAGATGCTTCATAGATGGCATGACCCCTGGGGTAAGACATGAAGTAACTGATGATAAGAATGCAAGACAGCCGTCTGAGTTACCCTTCAAATGAGATAAGAATTATCTCAGTTGCCAAACGCATCATTACTACAATTATAATTGTATTGACCAAATATGATGGTGATAGATAATACAGCAACGTTGGAGGGAGAAGGAATCATAAAACTGAGAAATTAACTAGACCTGACCCTCTGATCTTCTCTCACATAATTTTTAGTCCAACAAACATGGTACTCTAAGCCTAGTGGTAAATCATGGACTTTTTATTCAAATTCAAGTACTGCAACGGTAACTCCACAAAATAATTTGTATGCTAAGACTGGAATTCTACATTCTTTTGCTTTCATGGACTTGTGAATGGACATGTTCTCAATTGAAGGCCTTCTCTGTACCCCTATATAATTGTTTTTCTAGGAGGTGTAGCAGGGCTTCTTTTTCTTTAGTCCATCTGTCTCTTCAGTCATAGATTAATGGCTCTACCCTTGGAAATTTTCAGACTTTTTGGAAAAATAGCAAATGACATAAATCCAGAATACGTCAGTAGGGAGAAGATTTATGCTCTGCTTCTTTTACTTTGGCATATTTGGATAAAACATCAAGACACTGTAAAGTCTAGGAAAATGGAAATCTTGATTTAGAATAAGTGTCCCCTCTTTCCCCATTCTCTGTTTCTGTTTACTTCCAGCCAGTCTCCCATAACCACATTCATATACATTTTATGTGTTTCTGAACTTGAAAACCATACCATCAATCTATCTATAAACACACACAAACACACACACACACACACACACACTTTTTCATCATTTTTCCTACGACACATGTTTCAATGGATTCGGTGCTGAGATCAAACAAATAAGACATGGTCCCTGCTTCCCTAGAAGTTCTAGTATAAATGAGACAATAGGAACACAAATAAACATACAAGCATTCAGGCAACTGTGCAAACACTTACACTAATGAATAATGTATATCCATTTTTAAAATGTTAGCAAATATGGGTTATGTGGGAGAAAACGAAAAGTGAGCTGAAAAACCTTCTGACCGTTAGAGCTGAAAGAGGACTTTGAGACCATCAAGGTCAGCAGCCTCATTGCACAGGAGGGAAATCTGCCAGCACCGTTTTAGAGGTGGTTGTAGGGGAATGAAATCATAACATTACCTCCCATTGGTGGAGCGAGGCTCTTTGTAGGTCGGATTTCTGAATCTCTGAGCAGAAGGGATTGAGCTCTCTGTCCAAATGATTAGATACCTTATCAACCTGAAAACAACAAGGTTTTTTCAAATGGTAACACTGAAAAAGCCTTCTAAATTCCTGTTTGGGTTCCAAACACTTCTCTTGTACCTTTAAGTAATCCCTTTTCTCAGAATCAGATGTCTTATGTAAATCTTTTCTTGCCATCTCAAACAAGCCTCCCAGCTTTTTGCCAAAGACACAGAAAACAGCCTCCGGGATAGCTTTCAAGGTTTCCTGATGGCCAAACTACTACAGTTAGATTTCAAAAAAAATATTCTTGATTTCTGGGATAAAGGATGCAGCTACAAAGCACCTTTGCCCCCAAACACCAGCTTTTCTTTCTTTTTCGAACGGTCATAAACCAACAAAGTGAAAGACCGTGAAAGTCAATTTTAACAAGTCTAACTCTATATCTGTGTGCAGAGGGTCTCCAAATGTCCTATTTTATTCTAAATGCTATGTGGGGCAAAACAAGTAGTAATATAACATTAATGTTTATTTTTTTCTGACCCCAAGGTCAACTGCATTATTAAAATATAAACCCTAATTTCCAAATATTGTAATAATTGGAAAAGAACATATAACATGAAAATGTTAAAACAGGCTTGGCTTTGTTTTGGAAACTCTCACTGTCACCAATTTATTCCCAACGGGAGTCATCAGCATTAATATTGACAATGCCTTCCCTAAAATAGCCGCTGTCGAGTCCTGCGTACACGGTGTACTCAGTAAAGCCTGCTCATCAATTTACTGACTCACTAAGACTGCCGCTGCTTTGTGTCATCAATTTAAAACAGCTTTATCTGAAAATAATTTATGGAAATCCATGGTCCTTGAAAATGAAAAAACACACCATATTGTTTTCAGATTTCACCATCCTATTTTCCATTTTCTAATAAACATTCAAATGACAAGGTAGGCTACCAGAGAATGGTCATTGCAGCCTCCTTTAATCCTTTTCACACAAGATGTCCCTTCTTTATCTTTCTCTCTCCTGTTCTGGCATAAATAGAAAGCCCTATATTTAAATATTTAATCTAGAGAAGATTTCATTCCTTGTTGAAGAGCCTTGGTTGATCAATGCGTCCAGTAATAATATTATCTCATCTAAGTCATTAAATCATCAAAACTATGTACTAAAGCCTCTGACACAAGAGTGAGCACGCCTTCCCATGAAAACTTAAAAATCATGTGTGATTATTTTTATTTAGTTCCCTGAAAAATAGAAAACTTTCAACCTACTTGCATTTTATAGTTAAGAAACTAAATATTTTTATTTATTTAAGCTATGTGATATGCTTACAAGAAGTTTGAAGTAGCTTAGAGTGAGAGAAGATAACATAAACATGGTAATGAGAATGAAATGGAAAAGAAAATTTGGATATTAAATCAAAAGAAAAGAAGATTCCCAGTCAGGAAAGTAAGCAGATTATTGTATTTGTTTCTGATTTTCTGACATTTAAGGTGAACTCCCACTGTGCTTCAAGACCCAGGTCAGACAGCATCCTCTCTGTGAAACCTCTTCTGAGTACCTAAAGGCCAGAACTCTACTGGTCTTTTATACCTATGCTAATACGAGTACTTAACTGATTTTGTTGCAATACTTTGCTTAGAAATCTTCCTTTGCTCATATGGCCAACTCATAACTCCTCAAAGTCAGGAATCATTGCCTTTCTTTAGTGCCTATTGTTAAATCAGCATTTAGCATCATTCAGTACCCTGTCTTGTCTCTTCTCTGGAAACTTTTGTAACTTTCTCATTATACCTTGAGTTCTAAAATACCATGTGTAGGTGAGTCTTTCATTCGAAAACTTGCACTACCTTTCTTTGACTAGGACAAAATTTTTTCTAATGTTAAATCATTTCTACATTTTTGTTTTCCCCAGACTCTTTTTCTAAAACTCCTAGAAAAAATGTCAGAGCCCGTGAACTAATTTCCAATGACTCATCCTTATTCTACTCATACTTTTCATTCTCTTTGTGCGATGTCTTGTGAGTTTATCAACTTTATCTTTCAGAATAGATCATTATTTTGGTATGTTTGATTTCCTTTATAAATGTTTAGAAAATATGTTTTTAGTTCCAAAAAGTTTTGCTTATTTTTAATAGTAGTCCGATTTTCCTTTCTTTCTTTTATTCCTTTTAAAAATATATTTAATATCCAAACAAATCTTTCTGAGAATGTAAACAGACTATTTTTCAAGTTCTCTTATGTCCATTGAACTATTTCTTTTTCCTCTATAGTCATTTGTTCTGTTTCATTAGCTTGTTTCTTTGCATTTAGGTTGTTGGTTTTCTTAAACTCTCTGGTGATCTTAAGTTGGTGATTCATATTTATGAATAAAGGACTTGACTGATGAATTAAGGTAGCTGTCAAACACTCTCTGTATAGGTCTGTATCTATTTCCCAAAAAGGGCTTTCCCTGGAAATGACCAGGCTGCTTTCCTGTCTATGTAAATAGGTGAGGATGTGTCAATTGGTAGGAATCATTTTAGGATATGTGGCCAGAAGGTAAGCAGGCAGGCTACCTAAATGCCAAAATAACAAGAATGTTACTCTGAGAATGGAGTATTTCAGCATATTTTTCCCCTGGTTTGAGAGGGCTTTCCTCTTACATTCTCTCTGTATGGTTGCACAGCTTGATGTGCCTAAAAGTCAGCTGTGCCTGTGTGTCAAGAGACAAATATCACACTGAATCGCTAGCCCGTCCTATGCAGTTTCTTTCGGAAGAAGTTCTCTGGCTTAAGCTAGGGAAGAAATGCCTCTGCTGTCAGAGGCATTCTCCACTCTGTGGGGAAGTGGAGAAAAGCCACATGAGTCCTGTTAGCCTACAGATTATTAAATACTTATCCTGATGACGGTTTCACTGCTCTCCCCCATCCTCATGCCTTCTAACTGAACTTGGAGCTTTCCCAACATATCCAAGATGTCTCCTTTGAGTGTGTTGGACCCCCTGTATGCTTTCTCCTAGTCTGGATTATTTATCAATAAGAGCTTATTCTCTGGAAATCATTCACAATTTCAATTTTGCTGCCAGTATCACTTCCTATTTGCCATGCAGCTATGGATTTATTTTCCCTGTGAAACAACTTTGTTGTTTCAGTGGAACTGGGAAGAGAAAAAGATAAACCTACTTCCTAGGTTTACTGTTTTTGAACTAGGGGCTCCATGAGTTTGAATTCCCAGCTGGTGTTTAGATTTAGTGCTTCGTTTGGACTCTGAACTTCCAAAGGTAAGCATTTGTTATCTACTGTACTTTTAAATGTTTATTTAACTGGTTTGCCATTCTTTAGAATGCTTCCTATGTCTAATTATTAATCTTTAGAAAGGTTCTAGTTTTATTCCAAAAATTATAAAAGCCAGACTCATAGAAATTATCTTTGGGTCTATAATAGCCTTCAAAAATGTGAGGGTCAGCTGAATTCAGGCTCAGGGCTGAATCTGACACCTGAGACACAGGTGTCAATATAGCTGTGAATATTAAAGGGATAAAAATGCCCTTGAGACATATCTTTTAATAACAACAAGAAGTAGACTGCTTAAGTGTTTTTTTAAATCTTCTAATCAGTTTCAAAAACTATATCTGAAGTCCAAGAAAATTCTAAATAATTGAGAGCATATATATGATATAATCTAATATAATATATAATCACTATATATTATATATAATTATATTATCCATGTATATATATATAATATCTATATACCAACTTTCCTAAATAAAAAGCAAAAGTAGCTCTCAGTTTCTTCATCACCTTGGATAAAAATTATCTTCTAAGAATTCTATCTAATTCTCTTCTGGAAAGTCACTGGCCATATGTTTATTTAATCCCACAATTAGAGGCAGTCTTCTATTACTTTGCAGTCAGTGAGAATGAGAGCCCCTGACCTTCTCAAATTGCTCTGAAATCATAAGAAGTGCACTTCAAAAAGACAGTAGCTCTAGCTTCTCTCTTGTCAGTTATTTAGGTTCAATATTTTTTTAGCGATTCCAAAAGTAAATTACATTTTCAATTTCCTTTGTGTTTCTCCATGTCAAGTCAGAGTAGAACATGGGTGTTTGTCTTTTGTTTCCTAGTGAAATTTATTTCACTAAAGTTTTTTTTTTTATAATAGGGCAAAGCTTATATTATTTTTCCCATATTTTTCTTTCTGTTTCAAATATCCATTAAGCCTCCTTTCACATGCCTCAAAACATGCTTTAAATCTTGCCTAAGTATAAGTTCTCTGTGAAATTAAATATAATCTCCTATAACCAACTAGTAAAAAAGTAAATTCACTGTTTCATTAATCATTTTTAATTCTTCTAGTGAAAAAGGCAATATATATCAGATCAGATGATATAAACATTTATTTCACTAGTAATCCATTTCACTGAATAAATGAAGTAAAAATGCAAATGAATGCAATGAATAATACTACAGATGAAAGTTTTTGCAAGTGAAATGTGGACATAAGGTTTTAGGTGGATTAATGTGGGCTGAAATACACTTCACATCAACACTGAAGTAGGGACATAATAGCTACTGAATAAATGGTTGCTGAATTAATAAATCAGTTAAATAATTAAGCAATGCTGTTATCACATTACAATAGCTTGATGCATTCATTTCAACTATAGGAGTGTCCTTCATAAAGAAATTCAATTTATATTAACACTATTTATTTACATGGTTTCTTCTCCAAGTAACCTGTGGGATCCCTGAGTGCAGGGACTGTGTCTTATTTATTTTTATATCACCAGTGCCCAGTAGAATGCCTGGTGTTATTTGATGCTTAGCAATTTTTCTAATTGACTTGAAATAAAGTATTTGTATCAGCTAGACAAAATAGCCTCTTCCATTTAAGAAGTTTAGAAAAATTCCTAACTTTTAAAGATGGGATTTACTGGGAAAACTGCTTAGATATGCTAGCTTCATGAAACTCCCCATTCTCAGAAAATTACACTTATCAGAACACAAGTCACATCTGTCTTATGCACACATATGCCTGGTCTTATGCCTATTAGATCTGGTCAAATTCTCTATAATCGTACAAGTTATATTTTTATCTTCCTTAAAAATTCTCACTCAGTTCCTTACCTGCTCTTGCCTTGTTTCCACTGCAAATGTGACATTGGCATTGCGTCTCTGAGGACCATCATCCAGCGGCTGGAAACTCTTGCTATCTATCTCAACTGTACTCCTGTCCCAGAATATCTATCTAACCCAGGGTCCTAATATTAACTGTATGTGCTCGACCAGCACCAACGTGGCTCTCAGTCTTCATTCAAAAGAGTGGTTTAAGGAATTCTCCAGCAGCTCTCTGCTACCCCAGTTTACGGTATCTTCAGGGGCCTCGGCAGTAAAATTAGTAGTAAAAACAGCTAACGTGCATTGAGCACTTGTACCTCTATTACAATATGTACAGAAATTTATTCTTTCCTGCCTGTTTATATGCCTATCTCTCCAACAAAAATCCATGTAAAATGCCTCAATCAATATTTGATAAATTATTCGTTAAATTAATGAGTACTTTGATCAAATACTACACCAATCAATGGATTAAGAAAGCTGTATGCACTTGGCGGAGCTGCTCACCTGGACAAAACTGCCTTGTTTTCTATACCCTGTTCCCCAGCACCGGGGCAGTGAACCTCTTGCCTTTTCTTTTTCTAGATTTCAGGCAACTCCCTCCCTCTGTTTTGACATATTTAATGAACTGACAAACTTGCTATAGTAGGCATCCCAATGACATTGGAGAAAGCACCTATTTTCCCTGGAAACACTTTTATAACTCTGTTTGAGGGATTTCTTCTGTTGTTTTTTTTTGTTTTGTTTTGTTTTTGTGGTATGCGGGCCTCCCTCTGTTGTGGCCTCTCCCGTTGCGGAGCACAGGCTCCGGACGCGCAGGCTCGGCGGCCATGGCTCACGGGCCCAGCCGCTCCGTGGCACGTGGGATCCTCCCGGACCGGGGCGCGAACCCGGTTCCCCTGCATCGGCAGGCGGACGCGCAACCGCTGCGCCACCAGGGAAGCCCCCTTTTTTTTTTTTGATAGTAACATCACAAAGGACTTTTGCCTTTGGCATGACCACCAAAACAAGCTGAATAAGCTATCATACTGTTGGTGTTTTTAATCCACTAGAGCCCTGAGGAGACAAAGGACCCTAGTTGAACTCAACTCCCAAACATAACAAGCCCTTCATAGGAGAGAAGAGACATGCCTGCTCTCATTTCTGGTGGAGTGGAAGGAGAAGAAATCTCTCGTTAACGGATAACATATACACACTACTATAGTACTATAAAATAGATAACTAATAAGGACCTACTGTATAGCACAGGGAACTCTACTCAGCACTCTGTAATGGCCTATATGGGAAACGAATCTAAAAAAGAGTGGATATATGTATATGTATAACTGATTCACTTTGCTATATGGTAGAAACTAACACAATATTGTAAATCAACTATATTCCAATAAAAATTCTTAAAAAAAGGATATAAGGAGGAAGAAACAAGCCAAAACTTTAATGAACTCTTAATGACCATGGGCAGGCTGGCCTGGCAGATACAATTCCAAGAAGACCCAGTCAGAGAGCAAATCTGCACTCACCCAAAGACTCTTTCCCACAGGTCTCCACGTGTACTACACTGAAGGCTGACAGCAGGGCTGAGGATCCTCCTGAGAGATCTTCCAGTGTGTGGGCCACTGAAACTAAGGCAGGCACCCTCAGAAGGCTGGAGGTAAGAGGCGCAGAGAGAAATCCTTCCAAGGCAGCTTGCAGCAACCCCCACAAACTAAAGGCAGAGTGGGAGGGCAGAGAGATTATCTATAATGCAAAAAGAGCTGGCAGCTGCACTATAAACTAGAGACAAAATCCCCATGGTTCAGAAAGATAGTGACTTTCCTCTAAAACACAAAGATATCTCTGGATTCATGCCAGTATGCAGATGTTAGAATTATCAAAGAGTGATTATAAAATAATTACAATAAAAATACTAAAAGATCTAGTGGGAAAGAGGGAACACATGTGTGAAGAGATGAGGAATTTCAATGGAGGAATGTAAACTCTGAAGAAAAACTAATAGAATAGATAGAAATGTAAAATGTTATTGGAAATGAAGAATTCCTGGCTTAACAATTGGGCACAGAGGAAAATATCAGTTCATTGGAAGCTGGGAGAACAGAAAATATCTAAACTGAAATATAAAGAGAAAAATAAAAAAGGACATTCACTCTCTGTAGTGCTCTCTGTAAAATGCTTTAAAAAGAAAAAGACAGAAAGGAAATAATAGATGAAACCCTGGATCTACGGGAAGGAATGATGAGCATCAGAAACATAAATACCTTTCTTAAACTATATATACCCTTATATCTTTAAAACCTTTTCACTGTCTAAAAGAAAAATAATAATATATTTGGTATTTATAACATATGTAGAATAAAATATAATGCAATTAGAGCACAAAAACTGAGATTATAGTGTTTAAGATTCATGAAAAAGTATACAATTATTTGAAGGTAGACTGTGATAAATTAAAGATACTTATTTATATTATAGAGTAATTACTAAGTGCACACACACACACACACACACACACACACACAAAAAGAGGTATACACAAAAAGCTAAAAGAGGATAAAATTCAACATGAAAAATACTTGATTCACCCAAAAAAAGGTAAGAAAGGAGGAACAAATTAAATAATGGATAAGTAGAAAACAAATAGCAGTTTATATATTTAAACACTACAATATCAATATTTGTCAGACTAGATGAAAAAGTAAAGCCCAATAAATGCTATTTACAAGAAACATATGGTAATTATAAAGACAGACTAAACGGTTGAAAGTAAAGGTGTAGAAAAAGCTGTACATGCAAACACTAAATATAATAAATCTGGTATGGCTTTATTGTTATTAGTCAAAGAAGACTTAAAGACAAAGAAAAGATAAGCAAAGATAAAGATAAAGAGGAATATTCCAAAATGATAAAAGAACAAACCCATCAAGAAGACATAACAATTCTAAAGGCCCATGCACTTAATAGAAGATTTGAACAATACTAAACACCAACTTGAACTAAATGATGCTTATAGAATATTACACTCAATACACATTATTTTTAGGTGCACATGGAATATTGATATTAGATCATATGCTGGGCCATAAAATAAAGCTCAAATATAAAAAGGCTGAAATTATACAGAGTATATTCTTCAGCCACGGTAACATTAAATTAGAAATAAATAACAAGTCATCTTGATTTGGAAACTCTCCAAAATATTTAAAAATTAAGCCATATACATTAAACAATCTATGTATCAAAGAAATTTAAGAAAATTAGAAAATTATTTGAACTAACACACAATACTTGAACTAAAAGAATGGAAACAAAACATATCAAAATATGTCAAATTCAGTTAAAGTAGTGCTTAGAGGGCAATTTATAGCTTTATAAAATAGTCATTAAAGAAAAGAAAAATGTGTGAGGTCAGCAAAATAAGTTTCCAATTACGAATTTAGGAAAAGAGGAGCAAATTAGAAGAAAGGAAATAACAAAAACATGAAAAGAAAGTAATGAAATAGAAAACATATAAATAACAGAGGAAATTAACAAAAACAAAGGTTACTTTATTGAAAAGGCTAATATAATTAACTAATCTCTAGACTGACCAAGAAAAATAGTACAGGCAACACAAACTGTCGATCTCAAGAAATCAAGGATTACTGCTACAGATTCTAGTAGATATATTTGACATCTTAGATATCATTTGACATCTTAGATAAAATATACAAATTCCTTTAAAGACACAAATTATCACACCTAATACAAATTTTTTTTAACTTAAAGAAACCTATAACTACTAAAGGGATTAAATGTATAATTACAAACTTTCCCACAACGCACACTCTAGGCCCAGAAGTATTCACTGATAAATTTTATCACACATTTAAGAAAGAAATAATACAAATCCTACTTAAACTCCTCCACAAAAAAAGAATAGAAAGGAATACTTCCCAATTCATTTTAGAACATTAGTATTACTCTGATACCAAAAGTCACCAGAAGAAGAACTATAGACTAATTCCTCATAAACAAATGCAAAATTCTAACAAAATATTAGCACATCAAATCCAGCAACAAATAAAAAGAACAATACTTCATGATCAAGTGAGGTATATCACATGAATTCAAGACAGGTCTAACAATGAAAATTCAATCAGTATAAATTACTACTTTACACAGATAAAAGAGAATTTAGAATTATCTTAATAGATAACAGATAGATAATAAGATTACCTTAATAGATGCAGAAAAAGTATATGACAAAATTCAACACTCAGCTCTGATGAAAACTTTTAACAACCTAGGAAGAGAATGGAACTTCAATCAGACATATGTTATCTATAAAAAGCCGTACAGCTAACATCATATTCAATGCAATGGTGAAGCATTAAATAGTTTTCCTCTAAAACTGAGACAAGATAAGGATTCTCTATTCTTGTCCATGAAAAATAAATAAATGGAAGGAAAAACTATGACACGGGAAGAAGTTAAACTCATTATTCACTGATGACATGATTATATGTGTAGAGAAATCAGTGTAACTACTAAAGTATGACTAATTGAATTGTACTTTTACATGCTAACAACAAACAAATGGAAATGAAGTTTTTAAAATACTACTCATTATAGTATCAAAACCCTCAAATGTCTAAGAATAAATCTAATGAAATATGTATAATACTTCTACATTAAAAACTGTAAAACAAAACCCACATATGTTTGGTCAATTGACCTTCAACCAAGGTGCCAAGTAATTCAATGGGAAAAAATCTTTTTTTTTCCAGCTTCACTGAAATATAATTGACAAATAAAATTGTAAGATGTTTAAAGTGTACAACGTGATGATTTAGTATATGTATACATTGTGAAAGGATTCCCCCATTTAGTTAATTAATACATCCATTACCTTGCATATTTACCTTTTTTTTTCTTGGTGAGAACATTTAAGTTCTGCTCTCTTAGCAAATTTCAATTATACAATAGACTGTTAACAACTACAGTCACCATGTGATACATTGGATACTCAGACCTTATTCATCTACTAACTGAAAGACCTGTAACCTTTTATCAACCTCCCCCATCATCCCCACTCTCCAACTCATGGCAACTACTTTTCTACTTTCTACTTCTATGAGTGTGGCTATAAAATTTTTTTTCAGTTTCCACATATAAGTGAAACCATGCAGTATTTTACTTTCTAACAAATGGTGCTGAACAACTGGATTATCTATAGAACAAGAAAATTAACCTCAACCTCTACTTCATTCCAAACATAAAACTTCAAAATGGATCATTACTGGCAGCTGACTGAAAACTAGTGCAAACCAGAGGAATCCAACTGTTGAACTCAAAGAAACCAAGACTCTCACTTCTGACCAACATAAAGAGGGGTTGGATTTACCCTCCTAACTGAATCAACCAAAAAACAATCAAAATATAGGACATAACAATTCTGAACACATTAAGCATGAGGCAGTGAAGAATAGTGATCCCTGAGAGAAGGGAACGGAAGCAGGTGAGGGGTAGGGTTGCCCCACATAGGGTCTTGGAAGAGTTTCCAGGGTACAACACAAAGTGGGGGAACATCTTTAGAACCATACAGACTCCCTGAGCTGAGGAGACCAAGGAGGCTACAGTTCACAGGAGGGACTACAGGAATGTAGGAATTGTAGGAAGTGATGAAAGTTATAACACATCTACCACAACTTGGTTTTTCCCTCATTCAACAAATCCTGTTGATGTTCTTTCCTCCATAAGAGTTGTTGACCAAACCTTTGGTATTTATTACTCTTCCTTGAAATTTCAGTAAGGCTCAAACTTGGTTGGCTAAAGATGGTTGATGTGGGTAATTTAGTGTAAGTCACTTTTACTTTAGGATAGTAAATGAGTAAAAGTGCATTAGTCATCACAAATACTTGTGCTAGTTCATGTTCAAGTATTGGGCCTTTCCTGCATCACAGCAGGGGCCCTTCACTATGCTGTATTCTCAACCACTGAGTAAGCAAAGTTACATGGTATTAACAGCTGCTTTTTTTCACCCTCGAACTGACTGAATTTTAGCAAGAGATGAAATAATTTTTACTGACAAAAATGTAGAAGGTTTACATAGCCCCTTACAACTTGGGCTGGAAACTTTAAAAGAAATATGATAAACACCCACCCACTCTTTCCAAGCTACTTGTAGATTAAACAATGTCACATCTGTTTGTGAGTTAAAAGGCTTACTCTATGGCTTTTGCATTTTATCTTCATGTTTCCTACTCTTATAAATAATGTACACATGACTACAGCTAGATTGTATGTTCATCGAGATTATTACATCCATACCATTATATCTTTTTGTAACACAAACACTATATTGTTTACATAATATCCTTAGATCATATGTGATAAGCCTTCACTGTATATGATATGAGAAATTACTGCTTTTTACAACACATTAATGACTCATAGAAACCATGACTTCAACTATGCATAGTGTACTTTTATCTAGTGGACATTTTATGATCCAATGGAGAATAGAGACCATTAGGTTCACCCTCCTCAAACATATTCCATTAGTTTTAAAGGCGTTGTTAAGGGATCTGTGATTCAAGAATTAGGAAACACCCCAAAACTAGAAGACAAGGTGAAGTGCAACAGATAACGGAATTTATCAAGTGCAGGTCAGAGTTTAGCTACAAGGATGCAGAGCCATCAGGAGAGGCTTGGGGAGCTGAATCTCGGACAAAGTGTTCAAGAAGAGACCACTGGTCATGCTGGGGTCTGAGCTACAAGATGGGGGTTTCAGTGGGACTCTTAATACCTCCCAATGGGAGAGTAGTCTAAAGATTAGTCTTGTTTTCTCCAAACTATATTTCTCTGAAACTTGTGCCTACCCTCCTTCACAAAGCAGGGCTTCCAACAGACCTTTGTGTTTAAGCCTACAGTGTCTGAAAGGGATTTGGGTTTACAGCCTCCAGTTGCATCTCCAGGACGTGAGTGTGTACTTATTTTAGTCCTCTGAAGCTTTGAAACAAGGCACACTCTTCTCCTTCTGCTGATAGCATCTTTGGCCATAGTTTTTCTCAAAATAAGCTATTGCAGCCATATGAAAATCTGTTGATGCGGGTAATGCCTCTCTTGATGAAGTATACAGCAGGTCTCTTCCTCAGCAGGTAATAGGCACCACCACATAATTTGATGATATATAGAAAACACAACTGGCTTTGAGCTTGTGAATCATTCTATTTTTCCAGAAAAAAAAATTTCATCATCAGTTCTTTCATCTCTACCTTCTCAAAGTCTTATCCTCTCTTGAGATAGTATCAGGTCAATAGGCATTCCATATTGATGCTGATCTTTCTAACCACAGTGAATATTTTTAAATGAATATTTTTTTATTTCACCTGTAACCATTCCTTATCTTTTTTTTGAGATAAGGAATTATTGACTGCATAGATAACATGCAACACATGTTCAATGATTTTTTGTGTGTGTTAGTCCTTCTGAATTTTTCCTATACTCAAATAACTTTGCACTTCCAATGAGCTCATTTTTGTTTCCATTGTCATCATAATGCCTCTTCTTAAAACTCTCCTTGCGGGCTTCCCTGGTGGCGCAGTGGTTGCGCGTCCGCCTGCCGATGCAGGGGAACCGGGTTCGCGCCCCGGTCCGGGAGGATCCCACGTGCCGTGGAGCGGCTGGGCCCGTGAGCCATGGCCGCTGGGCCTGCGCGTCCGGAGCCTGTGCTCCGCAACGGGAGAGGCCGCAGCAGAGGGAGGCCCGCATACCACACACACAAAAAAAACTCTCCTTGCTTTTGTACCTGTTGACCATAACAGAATTAATAATGGCCAACATCTCAACATGAAAGGCAAACCAGAGAATATCATAGAACTTGCTTTGGTCTAAATGTCTGTGTCTTCCCCAAATTCATATGTTGGAATTCTCACGTGCAAGGTGATGGTGTTAGTAGGTGGGGCCTTTGGGGGTGATTAGGTCATGAAGGTGGAGCCCTCATGAATGGGATTAGTGCCTTTATAGAAAAGGTTCCAGAGAGATCGCATGCCCCTTAACCATGTGAGGACACAGCAAGAAGTCAGCGGTCTGCAACCAGAGAGATGGCCTTCACCAGAAACCTACCATGTTGGCACCTTGATGTTGGCCTTCCAGCCTCCCAAACTGTGCAAAATAAATTTCTATTGTTCTGTTGTAAGCTACCCAGTTTGTGATATTTTGTTATAGCCACCCGAATTGACTAAGACAGTAATCTAGCCAAAATGTGGTGACAGGGACTAAAATGTTCATACTTCCCTGCTCGTGCCAACTGTCAGGGTAGGCAGACCTGAGTCACTATTCTTTTGGACCATAAGTTGAAAGATGCTATACATAAAGCACAAAACTGTAGGTAAGTTGCTTTCTCTCTATCCCGTCCATCACTCTGTGAGTTAGATGAGTGCAGAATCTATGTTCAGTGTCTCCAGTACATCCCATCACAACTGTTCCATAATAATAACCCCCAGGGTGTATTTTCTGAATTCAAGAAAACAAATTCATACAAATCTCTGATTTCAGAGGAAACAGAAAATTCCTTTAGAGCCACATTCATCTACTTGAGATTGAACAGTGGGATTATCTGGGAAGATTTGTTCAAGGTCACATACCCATCTTCTCCACACTGAATATGTATCATTTAACAAAGTTTCCAGAAGATTCTGATACGTGAGTCTGACTTAGAATCATAGTAATAAAAGATTCAGCTTGATTTTTTTGGTTAATTTTAATGTGTTACAATCACAAAGGCAATGAAGAAGTAAATATATGTATATGCATACACTTACTTGCATACTATACATGTATACATATGCAAGTATATTTATAGATAGATAAATACGTATGTACATATTTATATTTGTATATATTTATAGATTGATAAATAAATAGGTAGATGACATGTAAATAGTACTGAGACATTTTATCCGGCCTTAAACCCAAGAGTTAGAAATGTGAAATACAAAATAAGAAATAATATAAAAAATTTTTGAATGTGCACAAAAACGATTTAATCATAATAGAGAAAACAAAAAGAACAGGCATTTTTCAAAGTATCACATGAGCTGCTGTGCCAATTAAGGTGCTAATCTGGTTTTCTTATAAATGGAGATACTTATGTGTTGTCCTTTGATATTTTTAAATGAATATAAGGCAGGTGAGTTACTAAATTTTTCAAGAAAAAGTTTTAGGTATAAAACATGTTTTCATCTCATCAAAACATTAGATTCCACATATAAATGGTATCCTATGATATTTGTCTTTCTCTGTCTGACTTACTTCACTTAGTATGATAATCCCTAGGTCCAATGAACTTATTTACAAAACAGAAAGAGACTCACAGACATAGAAAACAAACTTATGGTTACCAAAAGGGAAACTGGGGAGAGGGATAAATTAGGAATTTGGGAGTGACATATACACACTACTATATATAAAATAGATAGTCAACAAGGACCTACTATATAGCACAGGGAACTCTACTCAGTATTTTGTAATAACCTATAATGGAAAAGAATCTGAAAAAGAATATATATATATATATTCTGTTATATATGTGTATATATATATATATATATATATATATACACATATATAACAGAATCACTCTGCTGTACACCTGAAACTAACATGACATTGTTAATCAACTATACTTCAATAAAAAATAAATTTAAAAAAATAACAGACATTTATTATCTCACAGTTTCAGCAGATCAGAAATTCAGGAATAGCTTAGCTAGACAGCTATGCCTCAAGCTTTCTCATGGCCTGCAGTCACAACTAAGTTGGGTAGGGAGGTATCAAAGAAGACCCCCTTTCAAATTCACTCATGTCATTGTTGCAGGCCTTGGGCCCTCACCAGGTGGGTCTTTCCACAGGGCTACCTCATGACTTGCAGGTGAATTTCCCCCAGCTCTGAGTGATTCCAGTGAGAATGAGAGAGCTCAAGCACCCACAAGATGAAAGCCACAATCTTTTAAACCCAATCTTGGAAGTGACAGCCCCTCACTTCTGCTGTATTCTATTCACTGGAAGCAAGTCACTAAATCAAGCCTGCTCTAATTGCTTGGGTATCACACAGAAGGATTATATGAAGATCATTAGATGCCATCTCAGAAGCTTTCTACATCAACCTGAAAAAGAACGTTGCAAGCAATTTTGTTATTATACTAATTCACAACTCTGATCATCCCAGCAATTACCCTAGGTAAAGTGGTAAAAAGGATAATCAAAATCCCCATCAAAGATGCAGACATTGAGTTCTACAAATCAGGATGGAAAAATTTCCACAATCTCTGACCATTTAATAGGATTTTGGTATAGAAGCTGCCCTCTGACTGCCGTCTCAAAATTTCACTGAGAAAAATGTTTTTCCCACGCAATATCTCACACGCCCCTTGGAATTGTGGGAGATGTCTAGCAGGCTCCAAGGTGTGGTTGAAAGAATTAGAGCCCAGGACTCAGAAGGACAGTACTCTGGTTCCAGGTCTGATAATAAATTTTCTAGGTATCAGCACCTCTATGTATAAATGTAATGCTTTAAAGAGTTCCTTATGTCCTGCCAGTATTCAATAAATAACACTTGGAAGAAAAACTGAGTAATATTACCTTCATGAGTCATTACCATTGTTCTTCTGCATATATAAGGTAAATAAAAGTCTCATTTGGACTGCTTAAATTTTTAATGCAGCTAAAATCTCAGAGCCTAGACTTAAAACACCAAGCCTAGGTTTAAATATCAAGAAACTAGTAAAATAGTATTTTGTGTGTCCATGAAAAAAAGGGTACTATTGCTGTAATTACTCTTTCTTACTCTTTTTAAAATTGTAATTAACTCTTGATTGTGGGGTGTGTATATATGTGTGTGTTTAACAAATGTTTTATTTGGGGATAATTTTGGATTTACAGAAACGTTGCAAAGACAGTACAGAGAGTTTCCATATACCCTTAACCTAGTTTTCCCTAAGGTTATCATCTTACTTAAGAATAATTCATTTGTCAAAACTAAGAATAACATTGGTACATTACTTTTGACTCAACTTCAGATTTCATTCAGGTTCTACCAGTTTTTCCATGAAAGTCCTTTTCCTGTTCCAGGATCTGATCCAGAATGCCACATTGCATTGTCATCTGGTCTCCTAGTCTCCTCCAATCTGTCCTCCTTTGCTTTTCATGACCGTAGCAATTTTGAGGAGTAGTGGTTATTCTGTAGAATATCCTTCAATTTAGGCGGTGTGATGTTTTTCTCATGATTAGGCTAAGAATACAAGATGAGCTGACTTCTCATCACATCATATCAAGGGGTACATGATATCAGCATGAATTACTACTGATGATGTTAACCTTTATGATTTGCTTAAAGTGGTGTCTGCTAGATTTCTGCACTGTAAAGTCTCTTTTTTTTTTTCCTTTCCTATACTCTATTGATAAGATGCAAGTCACTAGACCCAGCCCACACTCAAGTGCATCCAGGGCACATTTTATTATGAACATTTTACCCAGTGGCAAAATTCATTTTGGAAATTTCAACATGAATATGCCTTCTCTCTAAATTTAAATCTCTATGACTCTTCATAAAAATTTATTTCCCTATAAATGCTTCTTTACTCCATACTTCTCTCTCTTTAGGCCCACCTCGGGAAACATTTTAAACAGGAGAGAGAAGTAAAAACATTTAATCATCATCAAACGACAAAGCAGAATAGAAACTACTGTCAAAATTGCATTAAATGACATTAGTCGTTCATCCTCAAGTTAGTATGTGATGGTTCTGATTATGCTATATATGAGGAAACAAACAAAAACAGAAAAACTAAATTTTATAGAACTGCAAAAATTCCATATCTATAGTTTATGGCACAGCACTTTAAAATATTCTGATTTTTTAATGACAGTTATTTAGACTAAAGATTTCAAAGCCAAACTTTACAGAGTTATCTATCCTTGCTAGGGTTCTAGCTCAAAGATCTCTTGGGTTTTAATCTTCCTAGACTGCATGAACCCTGTCCACAGCTCTGAAGGTGATCTTTATACAACTCGAAGGGCTGCAAAGTAGTTGTATGCCCAACAGAGACTCCTCTTCCCTGAAAATTTAAAATAACAACATTCCTCTTCATTTCCTTCATTATTTAAGAAGTTTGGGTGTGATTCTCCAAGTAATGATTTGTGTTGCAGAATTTCGAGACTGGCAGGAAAAAATCTCTCGAAGAAGAGGTCCTACAGCTGTGAAATGTTCTCTCGCTGACACAGTTTCAGTCTGGAACATTTAGAGTATGAAGTAAGACTTCACTTTTATTGGCTATGTGTGGGTTGTTTGGTTTCTTGGCAAGCATGTTTTGCATGTTGAATATTTCCCATGAATACTTTCTTTTCGTTTCGTGTTTGGGCGCCATTTCTTCTAGTAGGTAACCAATAAATTAAGCAAAGCAAATTAAATATTCCTTTTTTCATGCTTTGGTTATACACATTTCCGAGGAAAGTGTTTAGGACCTAAATTTCTATTTAATTGACTAAATTTTAGATTTTTTGTTTTGCTTGTTATAAACCGTCAACAAGTTTGTAATTTCCTTTGAGGGTAGGGATTATCTCTGTTTATTTTTTTCTGCAGGGCTCCATACAGCACTGAGCATAACACATAGCTTCAAAGGAAAAAGGACCAAAAAAACCCCCACAAAAGTGACCCTTTACTTTAGATGTTACTCACTCTTAAAAGTTTTATAAAATGTTTGTTAACAAATTAATACTGTACTATTAAATCAGGAGATGGCTTAAATACATAGTGATCAAAAGATACACCAGTGTTTTAGTAATATTTTTATACAACTCTTATGTTAAATATCAGTGGTTCTGATTTATTTGTACTGTGGTCTTCTGCATATTTACTTTTCACTTCTCTACTGAATTCCTCACATTGACTTTTAAGAAAAATCTAAAACTCTTTGTTCTTTCTATTCCTTCAGTTGTCCGTTGTGGAATGCCTAGAAACCAGGCTGATAAGATGAATGATAACAGCTCATGTATATTCATATGCAATCTTATCTCACACATTATCTCATTGCATCTTCTTTCCTATTCTACTACCCAGGCTCACATCCTCATCACCATTGCAGTAACCACCTACTATAGCCAGTCCCCCCCTTCTTCTTTTCATTGTTCAAACTGTTACTACATTTATCCTTATAAATCATATCCTGATCTTATCTCTTTCTTACTAAAATAAATCAATAGTTTTCTATGTTCTATAAAATGAAGTTTAAAAAAAAAAGCCTCCTAAGAAATATTTCAAGAAAAATAGAACATAGAACAAACCAAGTGCTCATGGAAAAGAACATGTAAGATGAAACTAGAAAGATTAGATACATAGAGAGCTAATAGAATAGATATGAAGGTTATTTCTCTATAATTTAAGGAGCTTTATTCCCTGTTTGGCAATGAGGAGTAATTGCAAAACTTTTAGTAAGAAAGTAATATACTATTTGTATTTTAGGGGCAGCATTCAGACTATAGTGCACATAAAAGGGATAATAAAAAGGGACTGATGGAAAATTTGGACAGAAGCCTATCTCAGTTAAGTCCAAGTGAGAGATAAAAAGGAGGTAGAGAAAAGGAGGTGTAATCAGGGAAGAGTTGAAGGTCCTTGATGACTGATTAGAGAATAGGATGAGGAAGCTGAAAGAACAGAGAAAGACTTGAGGTTTCTAGTTTGGATGGTTTTTATCAATAACAAATATAGGAGATATTAGTGGAAGAATAGATTTGGTTGTAGGTGGAAGAGCTGGGTGGTTAGTGATGCAAATGTGATATGAAGAGCATGCTGAGCTTAGTTTTGTATACATTGAGGTTGAAGATCTTGTGGGACGCCCCAGCATTTAATATGAAAGAATTTAGGCAAGATCCTGTGTGTAACTTTCCTTTTATTTCCTGTAGTGTTCAGCACAGAGCCTTTAGTTTCAATAAACACTTACTTGAATGAGTAATTATGATTGAGGGAATGCATAAGTGAATGATTGCATTCAGGTTCCCAAATAGCAGAGAGGTGTTCATAATTTTCCTCTACACCATCCTCTGGGTTGGCTCATGAGCACCTCAAGTAGAGAAAAGCCCTAGCAGAGCTTTTTGAAGGAGGAGATCCTGTACTACCAATGTTATCAAGTACCAGTGGGCCACGCCCCATTTACCTGGTCCATAGAAAGAACAAGCAAAAATGAAGTGTCCACTGATCAACCTCCAAATGTTCATCTGTGCACAAAAATATGCTAGCAAAGGCAAGAAGGGGTTTTTTGTAAGCTGTCCCTAATGTGTCATTTGCTTGGAACTCTAGCTTTACTTTGTTTCTTCTTTACTCCCTCTTTCCCTTTTTAAAAAATTTCTTTTGTTTCCTGGGAAATTTTCTCTTCCTTCTGCCTTTGTTCTCCTGCTTATTAACTTTACTTATTCTTCCTCTGATTCTTCTCATAAATATCATTTATCATATTTCAGAAATTGAGAAAAACTACAGGGAGATTGCAGAAAATTCAAAAGCTGGAGTAGAAAAACTCAAAAACAATTTAATTACATCTCAATGGAAAAAGGGACTTTTAATGTAGCTAATGGTTAGAAGACATTCAAGTAAAATATGTTATAACATAAGTATTATCAAAAATCCAGAAACTGTAAAAATTAAAACCAGATAAGTAAAATAGTGTTAGTAAGAGTTTATTAGGCACATAAGAACAGTTCACAAACTGGTAACTTTCAAACCAACAGTGGAATGACGCTCAGGGACATGACACTGCAGGATGGCTTATAAAATGAAAATAAGGACGTTGTTTAAACCTTACAGTGATTTGTTATTACAATGAGGATTTTCAGATGGTAGAGGATTGGTTAAAAGTGCAGATCTTATATCATCTTAGAAAGATGAGTTAGGTTTCTTTTATGATTATGAGATGAATACATAGCCAAGAAATAAAAAAAGTTAAGTTTTGCTTATGTTCATGAAGTAAGCTAGATTTAGTTTTGTTTATGTGTCTTAAACGATTTTACCTTCTTGGGGGATTTTCAAGCCTGGTTTCCATTTTATTTTATTTTAACAACTCCTCCCTTTTGGTCACTCTCTCTTAAAGCTGACTATATGACCAACTAGTATAGTGTTACTCTCAGATACCACTATCGACATAGTCATTGAGACGAATGGTCATGTAGCCACTGCTACCAACAGATACATCATCATCACAGATACATGTGGTTGGTTCAGTGAGTCCTTTGACTTGTCTAATCCTGATGAATACCATTTGAGATGTGAGTGGCTGCTGAAAGGCATTTAAAAGCCTTGAGAGGATACAATGCACTAGGGAGGTTGTTAATACGATGACTATGAGGAGGATAATAGCCAAGGATTTAAAATAACCCAGAGCACATTCCCAGGAGCCAAGATTTAAATAAATCAAATGAGTTATAATCGTATTAAAGTTACACATTTCTACATTTGGGGGGATAACATGCAATTGGGTTTCCATTTTTTTCTGAGTTATTTACATAGCACAACATGATGTATTAGCAATCACATATCCTCATGATTACTTAGGGAAGGATGACATGAGGATGTTTTATTTCAGGAGGTGGTGTTGCCGGTGGGCTTCCACCTAAATTAGGCCTCTATATGATTTGAGCCATCAGGTAATTTACTAAGAAGAATTTCTATGGAAACCAAAAAAAAACAAAGGTTAATAGTTGGAGCAAAATATAAACTCAGTGTCTGAGTTTGGAGAGGTGCCAATTGAGAAAATGTCTGAATTTGAGTTCAAAGCATTTTAGATGGTGAAAGGCAGTGGCAGTTTCAATCTGAAGGAGCTTCCAGATTTGCAGTTTGACTGTCTTTGATGGTGTCATTGGATGTTCTGGTGAACTCTCTTGAGTGTCCCATACAGCAGCAAGCATGAAGGTTGTCCATACATGATCTGTTATGATGATTTCTCTGAAGTTGACAGGTAGACAACAATACCTCAAAGACAATTAATAGGACTAGAATCTGATAACAGGTATACTATAGTTTTCTATTAAAACAATTTTTGTCTATATTTATATATTTTTGTCTACATTTTGTAAAGGTATTTTTATCAAAGATAATTACAGTGAGACTAATTTGTCTATAAAATAAGTCTGGCTGCATTAAATATGGCCTGGTTATTTACATGAATGTAGCAATAACAGTGATGATCTGTATATTCTTGAATATAATACTCCAATCAAAGCTTTGGTAGTATCCAAGGATGTTTATTAACTCCACAAAGCTAACCTTCAGTATTTAAAATTCTCAAGTAATAATAAACCTCAGACGAGAACTTTAAAAGTCTCTTTAGGCAGAGAAGCCAAGTTAAGGACTTGCCCAATTGTGTCCTGTTATAAGGAGAACAGATTATTTATGAACTTATGTAAATACCTATATTGTCATGAAATTAAGAATATTTAATAATTGTTTCTGAATTCTAGAGGAAACAGGGAGAAAAAGATAAGTGTTTCAATCTTTATTTGTATAGGTATATTTTATCAAATTGCTGTAAGTTATAGACAGCCTAAAAGAAAGGAGAAAAGGAGTTTCTTTAAATCTGGAAAACAAAACAAAGTACCAGCAATGTTACAAACAAAGTCATAAAAATTATAAACCTCTTTATCAGTTCATTGAATTCAATTCAAGAATTATTCAATAATTCTTGTTTTTCCTGATCTGGGATTAACAGTTATATGAATAAATCAATTTTTCCATTAGAATTCTAAAAATTCTTACTGAATTCAGCATTTTGAGCTAAAGTTAATAGAAACCTGTATTTTAGAGTAATTGTCAGGGACTTTTCCATGAATCTGCTTGAAGGTGAAACATTTTTGCCGGTAGTTGATTGTAAACACTTTCAGAGGAGAATCAAGTGTAAAACAATAATTGTCTGTGAATGATAAAAGACTTAGAAATAGCCATGGTAAACCAGACAAGGGGCCAGTCATACCTACCACAATGCTCACAATAGTCAGCCTGCCAAAATAGAAGGACCCATGCCACCCACATAGGGAGTACCCTTAGAACATATAGCAATGGTGACCAGAGGGGAGGCTGCTGCTGGGACACATAGGACATCTCCTAAGAGAGGCCACTTCTCCAAGATCAGGAAACATAACCAAACCTACCAGATACATAGAAATAAAAACACCAAATTAAGGAAAATGAGGTGACAGAAGAACATGTTCCAAAAAAAGGAACATGATAAAATGCCAGAAGAACTAAGTGAAAAGGAGATAGGCAATCTACCCAATAAAGAGTTCAAGGTAATGATTATAAAGATGAACAAAAAACTCAAGAGAAGAATGGATGATTATAGTGAGAAGTTTATCAAATAGTGTGAAGATAAAAAGAACCAGACAGAGCTGAAAAATAAAAAAACTGAAATACAAAATACAGTAGAAGGAATAAACAGTTGATGGAAGATAAAGAAGAACAGATTGGTGAGCTGGAAGACATAGTAATGGAAACTGAACAGAAAAAGAAAAGAAAAGAAATGAGGATAGTTTAGGAGACCTCTGAGACATCAAGCATACTAACATTTGCATTATAGGGATCCCAGAAGGAGAAGAGAGAGAGAAGGGGCAGAAAACATATGTGGAGAAATCAAGATTGAAAAATTCCCTGACCTGGGAAAGGAAACAGACATTACATAATGACTAAAAGATCAAGAAGAAGGTATAACAGTTGTAACTAGGTACGCACCCAACACAGGAGCACCTAAATACATAAAGCAAATATTAACAGACATAAAGGGAGAAATTGACAGTAAAACAATAACAATAGGGGACTTTAACACAACTCTTACATCAATGGACACATCATCCCGACAGAAAATCTATAAGGACATACCTTAAATGATACATTCGACCAAATGGACTTAATAGATATAAATAGAACATTCCATCCAAAAGCAGCAGAATACACATTCTTTTTAAATGCGTGGGGAGCACTCTCCAGGATAGATCACATGCTGGCCACAAAACAAGTCTCATAAATTTAATAAAACTGAAATAGTATCAGATATCTTTTCTAACCACAACATTATGAAATAAGAAATCAGAAAAAAAATGCATAAAACAGAAACATGTGGAGGCTAAACAATATGTTACTAAACAACCAATGGATCACTGAATAAATAAAATAAGAAATAAAAATATACCTGGAGACAAATGAAAACAAAAAAAAAATCATGATGATCAGAAAAGAAATAAATGAAATAGAGACAAAAAAAATAGAAAAGATCAATGAAACTATGATCTAGTTTTTTGGAGAGATAAACAAAATTAATGCACCTTTAGCCAGACTTATCAAAGAGAGAGACACAGAGAGAGAGAGAACCCAAATCAATAAAATCAGAAATTAAAAAAGACAAGTTAAAATCAACACCACAGAAATACAAAGAATCATAAGAGACTACTAGGAATCACTATTTGCCAATAAAATCAACAACCGAGAAGAAATGGACAAATTTCTAGAAGTGTACTAACTCCCCAGACTGAATCAGGAAGAAATAGAAAATACAAATAGATCAGCTACCAGTAATTAAATTGAATCAGTAATAAAATTAGAAAACAAAAACAAACAAAAAAACTTCCCAACAAACAATAGTTCAGGACCAGATGGCTTCACGGGTGAATTCTACCTGACATTTAGGGAAGAGTTAACACCTATCCTTCTGAAACTCTTACAAAAAATTGCAGAGGAAGGAACACTTCTGAACTTATTCTACAAGGCCAGCATCAGCCTGAAACCATAACCAGACAAAAATATCACAATAAAAGAAAAATACAGACCCATAACACTGATGAATATAGATGCAAAAATCCTCAACAAAATACTAGCAAACAAAATCCAACAATACATTAAAAGGATCATACACCATGATCAGTGGGATTTATCCCAGGGATACAAGGATTCGTCAATATATGCAAATCAATCAGTCTAATACACCACATCAACGAACTGAAGGATAAAAACCATATGATTATCTCAATAGATGCAGAAAAAGCTTTTGACAAAATTTAACACCCATTTATGATAGAAACTCTCCAGAAAGTGGGCATAGAGGGAACCTACCTCAACATAATAAAGGTCATACATGACAAACCCACAGCTAACATCATACTCAATGATGAAAAGCTGAAAGCATTTCCTGTAAGATCAGGAAAAAGGCAAAGATGTCCACTCTCACCACTTTTATTCAACACAGGTTTGGAAGTCCTAGCCACAGCAATTAGAAAAGAAAAAAGAAATAAAAGGCATCCAAATCAGAAGGGAAAAAGAAATTTTCTTCATTTGCACATGATACAATCATATATATATCTATATATCTACAATCATATCTATATCTATATATCTATGTATAGATATAAATATAAATCCCCAAAACCAGAAATACTGAGTTCTCTCTTATGAACAGAAGGATGACTTACTAAGAAGCTTCAACAAATAAAACTCAGGTATGCACAATAAAGTTATAAAGTTCAAATCACACAAAAAAAGCAGAGCTTTTTTTTAATCCAATGGAAACTTATCCTAGGAGGCTGAGATTGGTGAGAAAGCAGTGAGTGCAATGGGCTCTGCGGGTACCAGCACATGATTGCACATAAGTCTCAGTGTCACTGAGGGAGGTCTCCTTTGGTTCCCACTTCTGACCCCAGAAACTATCAAAAATTCAGAAACAGTAGAAATTAAAACCAGATCAGTAAAATAGTATTAGTAAGAGTTTATTGTGCTTATAAGAACAGTTCATGAACTAGGAGTCTTCAGACTAAACTGTAATTAAGTTCAGACATTGCAGGATGGCTTATAAAGTGAAAATGAGGAAGTTGTTTAACCCTTACAATGATTGGTTATTACAATGGGGGTTTGCAGATGGCAGAGGACTGGTTAAAAGTGATTTATCTTACAACATTTTAGGAAAATGAGTTAAGTTTCTTTTGTGATTATCAGAGGAAAACATTTATAAGAAATGGCCGAAGTTTCACTTATGTTCATGAAATAAGTTAGATTTAGTTTGGCTAACATGGCTTAAATGGTTTTGTCTTGAGGGATTTGCAAGCCTGGTCTCCATTTTATTTTATTTTAACACTATTATGGAATCTAAGTGTTTTGTTAAGTTTCAAAATATTTCAACAATGATGGTTTAAAATACTTTCTCCTAACAACTAGGAATCCCGGTCTTTAAAAGGTCTTTTTCAAAGAGAAGTATGTTACTTCAGATTCAAACTCAAGCCTGAAAGAAGAAACAGAATGTAAATATTAAAGATTTCTAATAGGCCCAACATTCTAACATTGACAATAGATGAATCATTGTCTTTTATTTCTGCTTGGGAAATAAGTATTATCTTCCTAAACAGGTCTCCACATAACTAAAATGGAAAAATACTTGAAGAACTTAGAAAAAAAAAGGAATCACTTGGTACGTAACTCTCATCAGTAAATATTTGTTGAATTAGATTTATCCTCAGAGTATAAATGTGTATGGCTGCTTTGCTTAAATTATTAGAAATTCTATTAGGCAGATTCAGAATTAGTATAATTCTTCTTTCTTGAGGTGATACAGCAAAGTGGAGAAGAACACACACTTTGAAGGATAAAAGTCTTTGATTCAATTACTACTCCAATTCTTATTAGCTGCATGATGATAACTTGTTTAATCTAACTACACCTCAGTTTCTGTTCCTGAAAAATGAAGATTAAAGCACCTATCTCTTTGGATGAGGCCAAATATGACTGTGAAACATTTAACACAGTAGTGGCTATGTAGTACTTGTTAACTATTGCTATGTTCCCCAACAGTTCTTAATGGTATTCATATAAACAAAATAAAATGAAAATTTATCACAACATCAAACTACTGTTAAACAATAACAGAGGAAGTTCAAGCTTTCTCTTGACAAAGAATGAAGGATGCAGAATGATGTTGCCTTTTCTATTACTAACAAATCAAATTAGGTTTGCTTTATACATATTGAATTTCAGGGCTCTTTCTAGGGTACTTGGGGTCAGCATCATGTGCCTGAATTGTTCAGGTGAGTTTAAGTCAGGTAAGAAGATCCTTGCTCAGAGGCAGGGCAGGTCTAGTGATCTCTAGGATGTAGAAAGTACCAGGTGGAATTAATTTTAACAGATGCTATTGATGAGCATGGACAGCTAGAAAGTCCTTGAACAGGGCTGGGTGACATGAGCCATTATTTTCAGTGAGTGACCTTTCTTGCAAAGGTGGACAACAGGTGTGATACTCATGGAAATGACAGAGAAAGATGACTCACTGCATTTCAATTTACATTACTTTTTTTTTTTTAGTGGGTAGGAATGTTCCCATTGAGGAGAGAGAGACAAAAGCCTCTGTTATTTCTTTGGCAGCTCTTTTTGTTTGTTTTTGACCCTGCTTATCTCCCAAATTAGATAAAGTAACAGAAATAGAGGTAAGGTTCATAAAGAGACTAAGATAAGAGAAAAGCCTGTGAAAATTCTGCCAGAGTAGGTTGGGAGAACTGCCCTGACTGAAAGCAGTGTGATCCAGCTGTCACAAACTGAATAGAAGAAGAGCCAGGACATATAATAGCTATTTTCTTTTTATTTCAGAAAGGTATGGCTGCATATATATTTTTTCTTTTTCAACTTAAAGACTAGTAATGTAGGCATTTTTCAAAATATTTGAGATTTTTTTATCACCTAGAAATTCTACAGAGACTTTCAGTCTCTTGCTAGGCAAATAAGACTTGAGACATTATTTTCCCCTTTCAACTTGTTATCTTACTTTTATTAAAGAATCTTAAAGACTTTATTAGCTAAAAATAAGGAAGGATCTGAATGGTGACAGATAATGGTGAGTAATAATGTGGCAATATACGAAAGATTGTATTATTTTGTAAACAAGAGAATGAAACTGTACTGCATTGCTATGTGACAGAACAAGCACAGATCAGGCTAACAACAGTAACTAAACAGCCGAGGGTCACTCTTGCCTTGACCAAAAGTATAAACATATATTTTGTGCTTTTAATCAACTCACATAATTGAGTCTTACCAATTTCCTTGGAAATCTCTGACAAAAAAGTTCCCATGGTTCTTTTTAAGTCTGTTCTGCATAAATTACACTCTAATTTCAGTCTTTTACTATCCCAAAGTGGATTGTCATTCAAATAAAAATTGGCCCAATCCTAAAAGTTAAAAATTAAAATATATGATACTTTTTCCTCTTTAAGCATGTCTTTGTTAACATAAGATTAAAACATTAGTCATATATTGTTTGAAGAACAATTAAATATATGTTTCAAAATGATTTTTTCTTAGTTTTTTTCAATAGGAAATTAAATGCTCTTCACCTAGCATGTTTATTAATTTATCTAATTCTTTAAATATATGATTAAGAGAATTGGAACATTTTGCCAAATTCTGAATGAAAATGACAATGAGCCATTTTCCCAGTTTCCTGTGAATATTTGGAGGGAATTGATGGCAATTAAATCTAATAAAACTTTTGTTGTCATTTTTAATTGAACGTTTTATTTTGAGATAATTGTAGATTCATTTCTAGTTGTAAGAAGTAATACGAGGAAATGCTTTAAATCCTTTACCCAATTTTCAGCAAATCTTGCAAAGCTGTATAATATCACCACTAGGATATTGACATTGATGTAATCCACTGGTCTTACTCATATTTCACCAGTTTTACTTGCACTAATTTGTGTGTGTGTGTGTGTGTATTAGTTCTGTGCAATTTACCACATGTCTAAGTTTGTATATCTACCACCACAGTCAAGATACAGGAAGTTCCAACAGAACAAAGATTCCTGGTTATGTCCTTTTATTATCAAGTCCACCTCCCAAACCTTCACTACCCTCCACTACCCTCCACCCTCCCTAACTCCTGGCAATCACTAATCTGTTCTCCATTTCTATAATGTTGTCATTTCTAGAATGTTATATAAATAGAATCATACAGTATGTGTGAGAATGACTTTTTTTTTGCTCTATATAATTATCATGAGACTCATTCAAGTTGTGTATACTACTAATAAATTTTAAAACATTAATAAGACAAATATAATCTTAAACTAGCTTTAGAATCACTAACTGATTTTTTTTTCTTTTAATGGTCTAATTTAGTGCTTCTCAGTCACCTAGAGGCTTGTTAAATTAAAACATAGCTTGCTGGACCTGCCCCTGGAGTTCTGACAAAGTAGTCTGAAGAGGGCCTGAGAATGCACGTGTCTGAATACTCTTGGTAAGGCTGATGCTGCTGGCACCACTTTGAATAGCGCTGTTGAAATTTATAATTCACAGCTCATCCTAATTCTCATTTAAAATATTGTTCTAAAAGAATTCATTCTCACTTGTCTATACCTAAAAGTTGGGGGCCTAAGAGAGAACATTAACACATTCTCAGGCTTCTCAAGGAATACTCCACTAGTCTCAGGAGGAAAACAGACTTTCTAAATCAGATACCAAATAAACAAATAGAACACAGGCAGTTTACAAAGGTGGAAATATAAATAGTCATAAACATATGAAAATGCTTCTAAGCAGTAATCAAGGAAATGCAAATTAAATCAATGAGTTCATAACACCTTTAAATCTTTCAAAAATTTGGTAACATGACATACTGGTAAATAGAGAAACATGCAGCCATAATAGATAATGGGCAGAACTACTTTATTGGGTAATTTTTCATAATTTATTAAGATTAAATATGCCTTATGATCCAGTTATGGCAGTACCAGAGAGAAAGAGAGAAAAATACATACCCAAGACAGCATATTATATGGGAATTTGTTGCAGATTTTTGAAAAAACTAAATGCATATAAATCCATAAATAAAGGGAAAACTAATTAATATCTCTCAGCAGTTTTAAGAAAATGAAATCACTCTCCGTGAACAAAGACGGAAAGGCTTCTAATTTAGCACATATCTAGGGTCTGACTGCCATCCTACCTGGTGACCAGGGAAGCCAGTGGATATTTCCTCTGCCTCTTCCTCTGGACCACTATAAATCACCAGTATCTCCCTGGAAGGTGCTTGTACATATGTCTGCACTCGAGGCTAGGTGGCTGTCATGTGAGAGACAGGCTCCTGGATTGCCTGGTTCTAATATCCAAAAGGGATTGAATTCACAAGTCCCACAGTACTGCAGCAAACAAAGAAACAGTTCTTAACTGGCTATCTTCCCAAGCTCAGAACAGAGGGGACAAACAGAAACGCTCATCTCCCAGTCTGTCTCTGAAAGAGGCCTATTTGCATACTTTGAAAGCTGCTGCCTGAGCATCAGATTTCTAATTTAGCACACACCTTATGGACTGAATGACATCTTTCCTGGAGACCAGGAAGCTTGTGGAACCCCTTCTGCTCACTCCCTGTAGCCTACTTCAAGATGCCAGTGTTTCTCTGGAAGAAGCTTGTACATACATTTGGCTCCCCAGCTTTTCCAGCCACAGGCCAAGGATAGGCACCTGGATTACTTGGCTCTGAGAACCAACAGGGCTTGCATTCTCAAGTGCCACAGGACTGCAGCAAAGAAGCATTTTTTAATGGGTATAGAAGCACCTCTGCACACACAGCTTTACACCTGGACCAAGCACAGGGGGAGCAGGCAAAATGCCAACCTTCTGGTTTCTTCCTGAGTGTGGCCTAACTACATACTTTCCAAGCTGCTGTCTGAGACTCCAGTTTCCAATCAATTGGCATCTAAGTGCTGGCTGTGTTTCTCCCCTTTGGGACACTGATGGGTCTTGGCACATCCTCAAATACTGAGAGGCATCAGGAACAAAGAAGGTGGCTTTGTATTTACAAAAATATAAGAGACAAACAAGACTTCAGGCTGGACTGACTGACGGAGTACATCTCCCACATGAGACCATTCTGTCAAGACTGCAAGAGGTGGCTGCTTTATCTATGTGCAGAAACCAATATAGAGAGTAAGAAAAATGAAGAAAGAGAATATATCCCAAAGAACAAAATAAAACTCCAGAAACAGATAATGAAATAGAGATGAATAATTTACCTATTAGAGAGTTCAAAATAACAGTCATAAAGATGTTCACTGAGGACATGAACAAAGTAAGAATATTAAAGTAGAGATAGAAAATATTAGAAAGTACCAAGCAAATCACAGAGCTAAAGAATATAATAAGTAAACTAAAAAATTCAATAGAGGGGTTCAACAGCAGACTAGATGAGCAGCAGAAAGGATCAGTGAACTTGAAGACAGGATGGTGAAATTCATCTAATCTGAGAAGCAAAAAGAGAAAAAGAATGAAAAACAGTGAAGATAACTTAAGAGATTTTTGGTATACCATCAAAAGGAACAATATATATGCATTATAGGGGTCCCAGAAGGACAAGAGAGAGACAAGGGACAGAAAGCTTATTCAAAGAAAAAAAATGGCTGAAAAGTTCCCTAACCTGTAGAAAGAAACAGACATCCAAATCCAGGAAGCTCAGAGTTCCAAATAAGATTAATCTAAAGAGACCCACAACAAGACATATTATAATTAAATTGTCAATAGTTACGGAAAAAATCCTAAATGCAGCAAGTACAAAACAACTTGTTACACACAGGGGAGTCCCCATAAGATTATAAATGGATTTTCAGCCAAAACTTTGAAGGTCAGAAGGGAGTGGCATGATATAGTCAAAGTGATGAAAGAAAAGACTGCCAACCAAGAATATTGTACTATACCTGGCAAAGTTGTCCTTCAGAACTGAAGGAGAGATAAAGAATTTTCCAGACAAACAAAAGCTGAAGGAGTTTATCACCACTAGGCTGGCCTTACAAGGAATGTTAAAGTTAGTTTTTCAAGCTGAAATGAAAAGACACTAGTTAGTAGCAGAAAAACATAGAAAGTATAAAACTCATGAGTAAAGGTAAATATATATTTAAATTCAAAATACTCTAATGTAATGGTTTTGGGTAAATCATTTATAACTGTAGTATAAAGGTCAAAAGACAAAAGCATTAAAATTAACTATAGCTATAACAACTTGCAAAGGGATACACGATGTAAAAAGATGTAAGCTGTGATATCAGAAACATAAAATGTGGGAGGGAGTGGACAAATGTAAAGCATGTAAAGTTAAGTTGTTATCAGATTAAAACAGGCTATTATAAGATGTTTTATGTAATCTTCATGATAACCACAATGCAAACGCTTATAACAGAAATACAAAAGATAAAGACAAAAGAATCAAAGCCTACCACTACAGAAAATCACCAAATCAAAGAGAGAGGGGGAGAGAGAGGGAGAGAGAGAGAGAGAGAGAGAGAGAGAGAGGAATAAGAGAGAAAGAAAGGAACCAGGAATTATAAAACAACCAGAAAGCAATTAACAAAATGGAAATAAGAAGTCCACACCTATCAAAAATTACTTTAAATGTAAATGGACTAAATTCACCAATCAAAAGAGCTAGGGTGGCTAAATTGATTTTTTTAAAAAAACAAAAAAAAACCCTATATTCTGTCTACAAGAGACTCTCTTCAGACATAAAGACACACACAGACTACAAGTGAAGTAATGGAAAAATATATCCCATGCAAAAGGAAGCCAAAAGAAAGTTGGAATAGATATACTTATATAAGATAAAATAGACTTTAAGCCAATGACTGGAACAACAAAGAAGACCATTATATAATGATAAAAGGGTCAATTAATCAAGAAGATATCATATTTGTAAATATTCATGCATGCGACACAGGAGCATTTAATACATAAAGCAAATATTAACTGACCTAAAGGGAGAACTAGACAGCAATACAGTAATAGCAGGGGACTTCAATACTCCACTTTCAACAATGTATAGATTACCCAGACAGCAGTAAGAAAACATTTGACTTAAACTACACATTAACCATATGGGCTTAACAGACATTTACAGAACATTCTATCCAATAGCAGCAGAATACACATTATTTTTTAAAAAATATTATTCTTTATTTACCAGTTTTCAAAATAATGAGTTGGCACTTTAAAAGGTGGCCAGCATGTTTTTTTAAGTATTATAAACACATGCATTTAAATATATTATATGTGTTTAAATCCATTAAAGTAATTGTCCTTACTGATGTTCTCAAGTGCAAGTGGAACATTCTCCAGAACAGATCATATGTTAGAGAACAAAACATGTATTAATATATTTAAGAAGACTGAAATCATATCAAGAATTTTTTTCCAAACACAATGGCGTGAAACTAGAAATCAATTACAAGAAGACAACTGGAAATTTCACAAATATGTGGAGATTAAACAACATATTCTCAAACAACCAAGGATCAAAGATAAATCAAAACAATATCTTGAGACAAATGAAAATGGAAACACATATATCAAAGCTTATGGGATTCAGCAAAAGTAGTTCTACAGTGGAAGTTTGTAGTATTAATCACCTAAATTAAGGAAAAAAGGATATTAAATTAAAAAAACTAATGTTACACCACAAGAAACTAGAAAAAGAAGAAAAATCTAAGCCCTAAATTAGCAGAAGGAAGAAAATAACAAAGATCAGAGTGGAAATAAATAAAATAGAGACTAAAACACAATAGAAAAGATCAAAGAATCTAAGAGCTGTTTTTTTGAAAAGATAAACAAAGTAGACAAACTTTTAACTAGACTCACCAAGAAAAAAAGAGAGAGGACTCAAATATTAACTAATAAATGAGAGAAGAACCATTAAAACTGATACTACACAAATACAAGGGATTGTAAGAGACTACTGTGAATAATTATACAACAACTAATTGTACAACATAGGAAAAAATAGATAATTTCCTAGAAATTTACAACCTATCAAGATTGAATCATGAAGAAATAGAGAATCTGAATAGACCAATTACTAGTATGGAGATTTTACTAATAAAAAATTTCCCAACAAAGAAAAGTCCAGAACCAGATGCTTTCACTGGTGAATTCTACCAAACATTTAAATAATAATTTATACCAACCCTCCTCAAACTCTTCTAAAAAACAGAAGAGAAGGGAACACTTTCCAAACTCATTTTATGAAGCCAGTATTATTTTGATACCAAAACCAGACAAGGATGCAACAACAACAAAATTACAGTCCAATATCCTGACGAACATAGATGCAAAAATCCTCAAAAAAATATTAGCAAATCAAATTTAAGAGTATATTAAAAGGATCATACACTATAACGAAGTGGAGTTTACTCCAGGGATGCAAGGATGGTTCAGCGTCCATGGATCAATTAGTGTGATATGCCACATTAACAAAATGAAGGGTACAAATCTTATGATCATCTCAATAGATTCAGAGAAAGCATTTGACAAAATTCAACACCTATTTTGGATAAAAACTCTCAACAAACTGTGTATGGAGGGATCATACCTCAACATAATAAAGGCCATGTTTGAAAAGCCCATAGCTAACATCATACTAAACAGTGAAAAGTTGAAAGCTTTTTCCTCTAAGACCAGGAAAAAAATAAGAATGCCCACACTTGCCACTTTTATTCAACATAGTACCAGAATTCCTAGTGAAAAAAATTAAGCATGAAAAAGAAATAAAAGGCATCCAAATTAGAATGGAAGAAGTAAAACTGCCACTATTTGCAGATGACATGGTGCTATACATAGGAAACCCTGAAGACCCCACCAAAAAAATGTTAGAACTAATAAATTCAGTAAAGTTGCAGGATACAAAATCAATACATAAAATCAGTTGCATTTCTGAACATTAACAACAAACTATAAGAATAAGAAATTAAGAAAACAACCTCATTTACAGTAGCATCAAAAAGAATAAAATACTTCAGAATACATTTAATGAAGTGAAATATCTGTATACTGTAAACTATAAGGCACTGATGAAATAAATTGAAGAAGACACAAATAAATGGAAAGATATTCTATGCTCATAGATTACAAGAATTAATATTGTTAAATTCCATACAACCCAAAGTTATAGATTCAATGCAATTCCTATCAACATTCCAATGGCCTTTTTCAAGAAATAGAGAAAAAAATCCTAAAATTTGTATGGCACCACAAATGAGATCAAATAGTCAAAGCAATATTGAAAAAAGAAAAACAAAGCTGGAAGAATCACAATTCCTGATTTCAAACTATATTACAAAGCTATAGTAATCAAAGCAGTATAATATTGGCATAAAAACTGATATATAGATCAATGGAATAGAATAGAGAGCCCAGAATAAACCCATGTATATATGTCAATTAATTTTTTACAAAGGAGACAAGAATATATAGTGGGGAAAGGACAGTCTTTTCAATAAAAGGTGTTGGGAAAACTAGATAGACACATGCAAAAGAATGAAACTGTACCCTTACCTTACACTGTACACAAAATCCATTCAAAATGGCTTAAAGATTTGAATGAAAATATAGGGGTAATCTCCTTGACATCCATCTTGGCAATGATTTTTTTTCTTTTTTTGATTTGACAGCAAAAGCAAAGATCTGTTGATCTTTGGGACTACATCAAAATAAAAGCTTCTGCATAGCAAAAGAAACCATCAGCATAATGAAAAGGCAATCTACAGAATGGGAGAAAATATTTGTAAATCATACATCTGATAAGGGGTTAATATACAAAATATGTAAAGGATTCATACAACTCAACAGCAAAACAAACAAACAAAAAAGCTAAACACTCTGATTACAAATGGGCAGAGGAACTGAATACACATTTTTCCAAAGAAGACACACAAAGAGTCAACAGGTACATGAAAAAGTACTCAACATTACTAATCATCAGGGAAATGCATACCAAAAACACAATGAGATCTCATCTCACACCTGTTAGAATGGCTATCATCAAAAAGACAAGAGATAACAAGTGTTGGCCAGGTAGTGGAGCAAAGGGGACCCTTATGCACTGTTGGTGGGAATGTAAATTGGGGCAGCCACAATGGAAAGCAATATGGAGGATCCTCAAAAAATTAAAAATAGAGCTACCATATGATCCAGCAATCCTCCTTCCGGGTATATATTCACAGAACTCAAACAGACACCTGCAGTCCTATGTTCATTGCAGCATTATTCACAATAGCCAAGATATGGAAACTATCTAAGTGTCCATCAATGGACTAATGGATAAAGAAGATGTGGTAAATATATACAACGACATATTACTCAGACATGAGAAAAGACATCCTCCTGTTTGCAACAGCAAGGATGGCCCTTGAGGGCATTATGCTAAGTGAAATAAGTAAGATAAAGAAAGACAAATGCTATATGATCTCGCTTATATGTGGAATCTAAAAAAGCCAAACTCGCAGACCAGAACAGTGGTTATCAGGGGCTAGAGGATGGAAGAAACGAGGAGATACTAGTCAAAGAGTACAAATTTCAAGTTATTAGATGAATAACTTCTGGGGATCTACTGTACAGCATGGTGAATATAGTTAACAATATTGTATTACGCACTTGAAAGTTTCTAAGAGTAGATTTTAAATGTTATCACCACAAAAAAAATGATAATTATGTGGTGTGATCCAGGTGTTAGCTAAGGCTATGCTGGTAATAATTTTGCAATATATAAACATGTTGTACACTTTAAACTTACCAATGTCATGTCAATTATATGTCAATGAAGCTGGAAAAAAATCACTTCAAAAAATAACTAATATTACTAAATAACATATATGCTAGGTATTGGTCAAAATAAAAATAATAATAGCTAATACTTATTGAATGTTTACTATGTCTCAGGCACTGGTGCATGCACGCTATACAGCCCTATAAGGTAGGTATTATTTATCGTTTGTCTATTTCACAGGTTCCTAGGAAGTACTTAATAATCTGACATAGTAAGAAAAGATATCCTGGTAAAGCTAAGGGTGTTAGCAGTGATTCAAAAGGTTTCTCTCTAGGGCCCAGTCATTAATTGACTCCACTCTAGTAACAAGGAAAGTTTTTTTCTCCCCTATCAAAGGACAAATTACCAGAAGACAGGCTCAGTTAACTCAGCTTGGGGAAAGTACTTACTCTATGGATCAATGAGCTTTGCCCAGAGTGGCAGAATCACCAGTTCAGACATAGTCAGTGGAGGCCCATCTGCATGTTTTGACTGATCTCTGAGATGGGTGAAGTTGGTGGAAGTGGGCGGGAACAAAGTTATAAGTCAGAAAGTTCACTCCAACTCTTGTCCCCCTTATTCTGTGAAGCCCCTGGTATAGGCAAACAAGGAGTGGGAGAAATTGATTCAACTAATACTTACGGAATGTTTTAGGAGTACCTCAGCTGTGCCTGGTACTTTAACAATTTGCCTTTATAAAATGTGTTATGGTTTACAAAGATCTTTTACATAGACCTTTCTTCTATTATTCCCCAAACCACCATGGGAATGTAAGCAGTGCAGATAGCACACTCCCCCATTTCTACAGATGAAGAAAATCAAGCTGACAAGCAGCTTGCCCAAAAGTCACATGTTTGGACAGAGGGGACGGAAATGGTACTCTGACCCATGAGTTTTTAATCCCCAGCCAGTCCTCTTCCCATTAATATTTGATGTGAGCATTTAGTACTGACTTGGGGGAAAAAGTACTAAGAACAGCTTATTTCATTGAGAAGGAGGAACTTAAAGTCCAAGGAGGTGAGTAATAGGGTCCGGATGGAAGATGTGACTAGCAATAAAATGAAAATGATAGCAGAGAGAATTTATTCACAAAGAAGCAGCAAATTTATTGATGGGATTTATCTAGTAAATGACAGTGAGGAATAAAATAGACTTTGTTATTCTAATTTAGGAAAGAATCACTCGATGTGGAATAAATAGAGCAATTTTCTCTGATGATAGAGAAATACTCCACACTTATGTCAAGATGATAAACAATGTTGTCAGGACAGCATTAACTTGGGGGAGAAAATCAGTGGTGAAAAATATCAGGCTTAATTTTAACATTCTTAGAGAAGATACCCCTATAGGATTACTAAAGATTTGCTTCATGGCAAATACTCTTTTTTGCATCATCTCTGTCAGATAAGGGTTGAATTGGAATTACAGAGCAAATGAAATTGTCAGGTCAATGTCACAGGCTCCTCCTCAGCCAAGTTAATTCCTTATTAGGAAATAGTCCCATGAGGGCAAGGCACAGAAATAACGAGAATAAGAAAGTGGCTAAGTATCTTTTGCTACAAAGAAAATAATTATTTAATCTTGCTTTCCAGATTTTTTTCAGGTAATTTCATTATCTTACCTCTAAACATGTCTGATGTAGAATGAAGAGATAATTGTAGCAAAACAGAATACTGTCACCCTTATGGTTTATTGTTGCCACGAGATGAGGGATGTTATTTTACCTCTGCCGTCATCACATCTAAATATTGAGACCTTCAAATGCAACGTGCTTTTCACCAAATTTTTCCTGCAGATGGGTTCCAAAAGCTTCGTGTCAGCTAGCTGAATTGTCAGTGGTGTTGTCATTGTCATTCTCTGTGATAAATGTTGGGTTGGGTTGATTTAATTACATTTGCTCACTCTCTCTGGTTATTGAAAGGAAAACGTTTCTGTTTATGTGGCGCTAAAGGTTCTTTCATACCTCCAAGATACGGAAAGAGAAAAAAGTCAGTTGCAGAACAATGTTTCACATTCAGTGGCGTGCACTCGGTGTGCAACACAGAGCACTGGACGGAGGAGCTCCGGACGGTTGAGAATTGCTGCATCTGAGGAAAGGAGGGGAAAGCAGCAGGAGCACTGGATGGGAGAAGGGGCACATTCATGTTTTTTTCTAAATATTTCTGTGTGGTTTGAATCTTTTACAACAATAACATATTCATGTATGACATGTGTGATTTTAAAAGGACAATAAAATAAAAGATGCATTCAGTCAATGAGAAATGGGGCTTTTACTTGCAATGCTGCTTAAAGGTTAAATTTGTGATGTCAACTACTGGTGTTAGGTTCTAAGGCCAATTACTGCTTGGGTCTGTTACCCAGGAGATCATCTCTCTAGGAGATTTTCATTATTTTTAAATTATTTACTTGAAAAGTTTAAAGGTATCAAAATATGTTAAATGTCCTTAGAGTTTTAGCTTTGGGCAGCATTACCAAGAACCTGCCCAGAAATGAGAATACACTACCAAAAGTGTAAAGCTAGACTCTTACAACTTTTCTTCTAATACTTTTTCCAGAGTGAAGATATTTTAAAAATTGTTTTAAAGTTCTAAGTTACTTATGAGATATCACCCTTCTCCACAGCCATTTACCAAACTCTACAAGTAGCTTAAACCCTGGCTTTGGGTCCCTAAACCACTTATTTGTTATTGTTGTTTCCTCAGTGGTTTAATGATTATCATTAGAGGCTTGTACAAGTGTACACTTGTTGAGAGGCACAGGGGAGGAAGAGAGGAAGACTCTCAGGCTGTCCTTCTTGGTCACTTTGACAAGCTCAGTGTCTTCAATTTACATTAGCTCCAATGTTGCAGATCCTAGGTGTTTGTTCTTGGTCTTCCATTCTTCTTAAACTTTCTGTGGGTGATCTTGCCTTTACCCAAGTCTCAAGTAATCACATGGGAACCATATTCTCAAATTTGTAATATAGCCCAGATCTTTCAGGTATGCTCCAGTTACCTCCCTCCAGCTACATATTTAACATCCTCAGTCAGATGTCCCACAACCATGACAAACTTAAAAGGTACCAAAGTGGACTCATCTCTCTCTACCCCAAACCTACTCTACTTCCTATGAACTCAGTAGTTCCCAACCAGTGGTGATCTTGGCCCCCAGGGATATTTGGCAATATCTAGAGACAACTGTGGTAGAGGAATACTGGGCATATGATGGGTAGATCCTGAGATGTTACTAAACATCCTAAAATTTACAGGACCCTCTCTCCCACCACATGGCAAAGAATTTTCTGGCCCAAAATGTCAGTAGGGCCAAGTGTGAGAAAAGATTAATTTCCAAAATGATTGAGAAATGGTTAATTTAATGGTTAATTCATGGATAATGGGTTAATACCTCAGAGAAGAAGGACACCATCATTCATCCTTGAAGTTATCCCTATTTTCTTCCTCTCTCTCACTTCTCACATCTAGACGTTCACCAGTCCCATGGATTCCAGACACAATTGATCTCCACACTGCTACAGCCACAGTCACGACTTTAATTCACAGCATCTCCTGGGCTACATCACTTATTTTTTAAATTAATCTCCCCTCTTCCTCTTTTCCTCCACAGTCTATTTACTGCTGCTTGAGGGATCTTTTCAAAACACATTCATATTCATGTCACTCTCATGTAAAAATCATAATATCATTTTCATTGCCTATGGATAAAGTTTGAGCTGCAGATCCTGTTCTGGTCTGATCCCTTTAGATCTCTTTAGTGCCTTGTTTCTCAAATCCCCCATCTTGGCCACCAGCTCCCCAAATCCTCCACACATATGAATGACTTGAAGATCTAGAGGATTTAATGCTATCTTTCAGCCTCTGTGCCTTTGTATGTCAGCATGGAATGGCATCCCCTTACTCTATCTTTTCTGTTCATTCATAGGTGTTACTCAAGATGCAGCTCATATGTAAATCTGTCTGAGAATACCTTTTTATCATAATAAAATCATAATATCATTTCATTGCCTATGGATAAAGTTTGAGCTGCAGATCCTGTTCTGGTCTGATCCCTTTAGATCTCTTTAGTGCCTTGTTTCTCAAATCCCCCATCTTGGCCACCAGCTCCCCAAATCCTCCACACATATGAATGACTTGAAGATCTAGAGGATTTAATGCTATCTTTCAGCCTCTGTGCCTTTGTATGTCAGCATGGAATGGCATCCCCTTACTCTATCTTTTCTGTTCATTCATAGGTGTTACTCAAGATGCAGCTCATATGTAAATCTGTCTGAGAATACCTTTTTCCCTAACCAACCCAAGATGCCCATACTTGTCAAATTCATGGTTGAAAATAACAGAATGAGATTCTGGATAATTTAAGTTAAAAAAAGAAATTGATTAAAAAGGGTATTAATAGCTGTACTGGGTTGAATAGTGTCTTCCAAAAATTTTTGTCTTACCCAGAGCCTGTAAATGTGACGTCCTTTGCAAATAAGGTCTTTGCAGATATAACCAAGTTAGGATGAGGTCATACTTAGTTAGGGTGTACCCTAAATCCTATATGACTGGTATCCTTATAAGAAAAAGGAAATTTGGACATAGATATACTTAACGACAGGGGAGAAGGTCATGTGCATGTAATGACAGGAGAGACTAAAGTGATGTATCTCCTAAGGAACATGCCAAGGAACTCCAGGGATTCCTGACAACGAATGGAAACCAAGAAGAGAGGTATGGAACAAATTCTCCTTTGAAGCCTCCAGAAGGAACCAATGCTAAAACACCTGGATTTCAGACTTCTGGCCTCCAGAACTGGGAAATAATACATTTCTACTGTTTAAGCCACCCACTTTGTGGGTATTTGCTATGGCAGGCTTAGGAGACTACTACAGTAGGCCAGATAATCAGTAGGAAGAATAAAAATGTGTGCTATTGTTAGTTCATCAAGGTGGAGTTAAAAATCCTTCTCCAGAATGATTTCCTGAGAAAGCTGTCTCTTGAAACCTGCTATTACCAACAGCCCTGCCAGCCCTCCATGTACACTTCTGGTGTATCCCGGCTCCACCACCTCTGAACGTTTCCTGTTGCATCATGAATCTCCAGCTCATTCCCAGGCACCATCAGCCCTTTCCAGCTCCCCAAGTGACTCTGCTTCACTCTCTCAAGTTGGGTGAAAAGTGCTCTTAGCAGGGACCAGCTGTACAATTTGTGGAGCCCGGTACAAAATGAAAATGTGAGGTCCCTCATCCAAAAATTATTAAGAATTTTAAGACAGTGACAGAAGAGCATTAAACCAAATGCTGTACCCTTCTAGGCACAGGTCACACACCTATGATGCTAGCTCTGGCTTTTAGTCATACTTGGGTGACATACCCATACTCTTCACTGAGAGGATTCAGAGGAATATTGTCTACGCTTTTTAATCTTAATAATGAAGAATAGGGCCCGCCTTTCCACTTATGTTTGCATTCCTCTAAAATACGAAAGTGATCTGATATTTGGCAACAAAAAAGATAAATGTTCCAAGGTAGAGCTTACATATATTTTATAGCACTGCATTGCAATTGACTACTTTCATGTCTGTCCCCTTTGCTAAACTGTTAGAAGACAAATGCTTAGTTGGACAAGTACAATCTTCTTTTTCCATCGCCAACACTTTAAATCAGGGATGACTCACACATATGATATGCAAAATTTTCATTTTCTTGTTTTTCCTCCTTGTGTAGATAACTTTATTCTAATCATATGAAATATGTGTAGGAAATTGTGATGCTTTGTGCTTATTTCATATATACTAAATTGCCATGGAGCACATTTTTTTCAGTATCCATTATAACGAAGATGTGTTACATGTATTAAAATGCAAACTATTGTCTAGGTTCTGTCTTGTAAAATATCAACCATGTGTAGGCAAATCAATTTCCATGTGTCCTCTTTCTTTCCTACCAAGTAGTAAAGGACTCTTTTCTGACAGCCCCCAAATGACTTCATGTGCTCATCCAGTTTCTGTTCCAACTTTACTAGGCAGTCCAACCTCCGGAAAGATTGGATCTCAAGACTGAATGAACTCTCCACATTCTCTTTTGAAAGATAAACATGCACTCTATAAACTTCATCGACCTAAACAACAGAAACATCTGTTCAGGCTCATGTGTAGCTTTTTGGCTGAGTTCAGCAATAGGGAGGCTTAGGAAGTGTGTTCATCAGCTATGTTCTGCAGCACCCAAACATCATCGCTGGTCAGAATGATGCACTGTAGAGATTACCAAGCCAGGGAATAACTAAACTGGATAGCCATTCATAAACAATCCTGGTAATGCTATTATACTGTCCTCATATCCCACGGTTTTGTCTTCCATCAGAAATGATTTTAGGATATAAATAAGCATGAAATGTAAAAGATTGCTTAAGTAGATAGGGTCATCAGATCATTTAAGTGGACATAAATATTGAGTTATAGAACAAAGCCCAGAAGAGCTTCTGGAAGATTATTTACTCTATCCACCAATGTTTGTAGTCAATCATTCTCACCAGATTAAAAGCCCCAAATATTCTTCTTTCTAGGTTACAAGTAACATCAGAAATGTTATCCTTAGGATTCTAGTCCTGTGGGTTCAGTGACTCAACAGGGAGTGGAGAAATATTAAGTACCTACTACACGACAGCCTTTATGTGAAAAATCATACAGATCATTAATGGTCATCATAGCACTCCAAGGTACGTTTCATTACCTTCATTTGATAAAAGAAAGACCACTTAAACTCAGAGAGTTTAAGTGACTTAAATTCAAACAGATAACAAATGAAAAGATCAAACTGTAAACAAAGAATTCTTGAATCTATGTTCCTTTATTGTTGATGTTTTTCTTTTCTACTATGCACTATAAACCCCTCTTTTAATGTCAAGTGTGTCAGGCAGTTTGCATTTGATCTTTCTAAGTCATCTGTAATTTAGTAGGAATTCAGCTACCATATAATTTCTAACATCATCGTTAGTGAAGAGCAGGTTTTGAGGGAAAAGGTATAGAAGAGACTTCCTGGAAAGTGTTAGGAGTTGATAACAAAGAGCAGTTAACAGGGACGTATGAGAGAGTTGAAGAAAATCCATCCATTTCACATTTTTAACAGGCACGGTCCTGTTTTTGTGTATCTTTGTTGGAAAAAAAAGTGAAAGACTATGTACCCAACTTTATGCAAACATTTATGAAGGCATTTTATGACTCTACTTGATTTTACTGGTTTTTATAAGATATATATATTCCACCCAAGAGTCCCATTGCTTATCTTAGAAATAACTTTTAAAATATGGTATGTGTATATGTAAGATTATTTACATATGTCTCTGCGTGTATATGTTTGTGTTTATGTGTGTATTGCACTTTTGTTTCATAAATCTGTAGAGAATCTCTGAATGGCTCTTAAGATTCTGGCAACAAAAACAAGCATTCAAAACCTGAATTCACTACATTTCTACATGAGCCATGGTTCTGTCATTCAGATTTAAACTGAAATACAACTGACTGAATATAAAGGTTGAAATGGAATCATCAGGTCCTTTGACCTCAAGCAAAAACATAAAAGAAATGCAGACTGTTTAAACAAATAGTTTCCAGACTTTATTTTCCAGAAATGTTACTCATACTGAATGACAAGCAGTGAGCCCTGGGAAGCTAAAAATCAGAGGTTCAATCCCTAATTCAGCAAGAAAAAAACCCAATTCTGAAACTAGGGGTCCTTCTGTGTTGCTCTGAGCCAAGACTTTCATCAAAGCTCTTTTATAGAACAGTACAATGGGCCTTTAAGGATATTGTTACAATTAAAAAGTTAATGCATGCTTATTAATAAAAAATTTAAATACAGAAAAGTATACACTTCCTTTAATCCCAATATTCATAATCATCTTTAATGTGTGTGATAACCACCTAGTCTTTTAGATAAAGTGATAGAAAAAATAAAATTGGCATCCTAGTAAAAGAGTATAGTGCCTTTTTTTAGTTTAATAAATTATTTATTAAAAAATAAACTCATCATGGAAAACTTAATGAATACAGAAAAATAGAGGAAAAAAATCACCATACACACCACCCTTCTAAAGGTATTATTTTACATTAGTTATTTTTGTGCCATTTTACTGTGCATGTTGCTGAAGATACTGTAGGTACAGATTTTGGGGCAAATATTCACAGATAGAAGAGATGGGATAATATAAAGAGAGTCTTGATGACAGATAATATCTACCATGCCTGGTTTATTAATATTTTCCAATTTAAAATACAGCCCACAAAGACTCAGGTCTTTCAACAAGAGCTTTAAAGATCCAGAAAAACATGACTGAAATTCCTTGGCACTAAAAGACTTCTCTATGTGCAGTTCTGCTTTTGTGGATAGAAGCAAAAGCACTATATCCAACTGCCCAATTTTGTAAATAGTTTAGACATTGTTAGCAAGGGCAAGTAGAGGAGGATGGTCACTGGGGTTTTAAGTGCCTTGCATCTATATTGTGGGATAAACAGAGATAAAGACTTTTCCTATTACTATCAAAGGAGCAGAAGTAGAAACAAAATAATTGAAGGAAACATACAGGTCCAAATTCCACCCTGAGCTACAGAATTCACCTGACCAAATGTGATCCAACTGGATCCCTGGGATTGAGATTTCAGTTAGTTAACAGATAACCCATAAATAATCCATAAATCCTTCATACCAACACTTTTCCTTTCTTGAGATTTTCATTTCAACTTATCATACGTTTGACCAAGTTTAGTCTTTAAGTAAATTTTTTTTATAACAGATGACATTTTCTAAGTCCTTGCTTATTTAACAATGTGTTGCATAAAAGAAAGAAAATGAGGTAGGAGTTACTATGTTCTCCTTTTGAAATTCTATTATGGAATTTCCTTTGTTGACTAGCATTTTGTTTTGCAAAAGCCAACCTGATTTTTATTGTTGATGACTAGGTTGCTCTGCTGTGGCAGATACAGTAAGTTGATACTCAAAACCTACTGCAGCCTTCTTTGAGTGCCCTTTCCTCTACTGCAAAGGATAGAAATCACAAATTGTATGTCCCTAACTCCTCTACAGCTAGGAATCTGCATTTCAGTTACATTTTACCACTTAGATGCACTCACATGATATCTAGATCGTGGAAGTAAGGAGGAGGCCTTCATCCTTCCATTTTAATTATTGCTATGGCCAAGCACGTTAACAATAGATGCACTGGGTTTCCTTGTAGCAACATTCAAGGATTCAGTTGCCAGCTACGTGAGTATTTAGCAGCAATTGTGGCAGCTTTCTGATCCCTACATTGTAACTACAGCAATATATATATATATACATATATATATATTAATTGAAATGTAGTTGACTTACATGTTAGTTTTAGGTGTACTACATAGTGATCCAACATTTATATACATTATGAAATGATCACTGTGGTAAGTCTAGTAACCATCTGTCTTCATACAAAGCTATTACAATATCATTGACCATATTCCTTATGCTGTATATTAGATCCCTGTGGCTTCTTTATTTCTATAATTTATTTGTATCTCTTAATCCCCTTCACCTATTTTGCTTAACCCTCCAACCATCTCCCCTCTGTCAACCACTCATTTGTTCTATGTATCTATGAGTATGCTATCATTTTATTTATTTTTAATAAAAAGTCTAGAATACTTCAAGTGGTGACCAACTGATTCTTCCCTTTCTTAACTAGGATACAGGTACTAGCTCCCATTCTGGCCAGTTCAGTGATGTTGTTCAGGGAGTTTTTACCTAAAAGGTTAACCTAGACACTCCTCTTCAAGATCTTCTAACAATAATTCCTTTATTACATTCTTTTTTACTTAATACAGCCACAATGTTTCAGTTTCCTGCAACTGGATCCTGACTGATATACTTTCTTACATGCTGCTAGAAGTTTGTTTTGTTGTTCTTGTTATTCTTTTAACTTTGTGTAATCTGTGAATAGATTTTATTAGCTTATGTTTACAGTTGTGGTCCTATTAACACTATCTCAAAGGACGGCACCAAGCTCAAATATTTGATCACAATTGTTACAGTATTTCACAAGATTCCTGTCCCCCAAGTATTTCCAGAATTCTTTAGTGTGTTTATGTGTATCTATGAATCATCCTTAGTGTTTCCCACTGGATTAGCTGAGTTAGAAATTCTCAGCTCTAGGACTCCTTGGCACCACAGGGATGTCATTTAGAGCTGGAACTCTGTTCATAGTGCTCAAGCCACCCAGTTGCCCTTGCCCAGCTGCCGAGGAAAATTAACAACAACAACAACAAATCTTTTTGCCTTGATGCCTTTAAGCTAAAACTTTGTCACTTTAAAGTGCTGGAAATCTACCGAAACTTGATGCCATGAATTTGGAGTCCCACAATACCATTAACAGTAGAGCTGGAACTCAGCTATGTCTTGATGTCAGAAATCCATGTCTTGATTCTTACAAAGGAAAGTATGCTAAAATGGAGATGGATGTGCTTGAACTGAAGTGTTAGAGAATTCTACGATATGGCTCTTATAACTCTTTGCGGGACATATGCATAACTCCTGGGTGACTAGCTCAGATGATTTCAAGCAGTGGCCTCCACAGGAGACTGGGACACATGCTCCAATGTTGTAAAGAGTGCAGTTAGTCATGCACGACTTTCATTGCCCTCTTCTATACCTGCTTTTGTCCAACAGCCATCTGATCCTATTTACAGAAAAGATTATAGTATCTCCTTATCTTCACAAACCCTTGGAAGTGCCTTAACCATGCAAATAAATGTTCAAAAACAGACATAAATGGGGAAGCACATAGCCTATCTTAGCCAACCGGGAGGTTTTAAGTTTCACCTTCAGTCTAATTAGAACACATTGTTCCAACTCTAGTTTAAAAAAAATATTGCCAGTTCTCTTCTAGAACTAGTTTCTTTACAGTGACTTTACTTGGAACACAGATCAAAAGTCTTTTATATCTGATTTTGCTTCTGTTCTATTTTTATTTCTACTTCAGAAATGAAAGTTACTCAAAAGTTAGATAATTATTATGTTTCCTGTATTCAGTACCCTCCGCCATTATTTATATATCATTTCTCTTTCCTTTTACTTCTGAGAACATTTTTAAAATCTGTTCTCCTTCTCACTCATTTCTTTTTCCACACAGTTTTGTTCTTTACTTTAATTCTTGAGCAAATTTTAGTAAACTACTTTAATCCAGTGTGAACTTTAATTCTACCATTATAATTTTAGTTACCTACCATGGATTATCTCAATTAACTACTTTTCCTTTCATTCAGTTCTCATTTTTGCTCAGTTTTTTTCCTCTTCTCTTTAAAGCATTATGCTTCTTTTGATAAAAACTAAGACTTTGTCTAATAATGCTTCATGCCTTAAGTATATCGTCTACATTAGTAGCTTTATTTGATTAGTGTTTGCCTATTTCTTTTTCCAGTTTTTATTTTATATCATTCTGTGTCCTCATATTTAAGTTGTCTATCTTATAAGTGCCATATAACTATCATTTATACTCTTTTACTTAGAGTATGCAGTTTGTATATAATGTTATTACTGAATTATTTGAGATCTGTAATATTACTATTTTTTTAATGTCCTCCCTAAATCTGTGGTAACTTTTCTCTCCCTTTCTGTCTTCAAGTACCTTCTATTATGCCACATTTTGTCCCCTATTATCCTGTTATTTATAATATTATGTATTATATATGCATATATATTGTGTATATGTTAATGTATTATGTATATGTATAACACAGATTCATAGATTCTAATGTATAAGTAACAAGAACATAGGGAACAGTTTCTTTTCCTTTTCTTTTAAAGTATCATGCATCTCTTTGAGAGTAACTAAGATTTCTCTCATGCTACTGAGCATGTTCTCCTGTCTCATAAAAGGGGTTTACAAGGCCATCTTGGTACTTTATTCTAGTTTAAGAAAAAATTAAGTTGAATTTTCTAAGATCATTAGATTATTCTAGAAGTGGTAAAGGTACTAATTTATACTAAACTCTTCTCTTGCTGGTTACACTAAAGATTATAGCATGTGGAGAGGGCAGACAGCAGAAGCAAGAACTACAATCCTGCAGCCTGTGGAATGAAAATCACATTCACAGAAAAGTAGACAAAATGAAAAGTCAGAGGACTATGTACCAGATGAACGAACAAGAAAAAAACCCAGAAAAACAACAAAATGAAGAGGAGATAGGCAACCTTCCAGAAAAAGAATTCAGAATAATGATAGGGAAGATGATCCAGGACCTCAAAAAAAGAATGGAGGCAAAGATTGAGAAGATGCAAGAAATGTTTAACAAAGACCTAGAAGAATTAAATAACAAACAAACAGAGATGAATGATACAATAGCTGAAATGAAAAATACACTAGAAGTAATCAATAGCAGAATAACTGAGACAGAAGAATGGATAAGTGGCCTGGAAGACAGAATGGTGAAATTCACTGTCACAGAACAGAATAAAGAAAAAAGAATGAAAAGAAATGAAGACAGCCTAAGAGACCTCTGGGACAACATTAAACACAGCAACATTTGCATTATTGGGGTCCCAGGAGGAGAAAGACAGAGAGAAAGGACCTGAGAAAATATTTGAAGAGATTATAGTCGAAAACTTCCCTACCATGGAAAAGGGAATAGCCACCCAAGTCCAGGAAGTGCAGACACTCACAGGTAGGATAAATCCAAGGAGAAACAGGCCGAGACACATAGTAATCAAACTGACAAAAATTAAAGGCAAAGAAAAATTATTAAAAGCAACAAGGGAAAAATGACAAATAATATACAAGGGAACTCCATAAGGTTAACAGCTGATTTCTCAGCAGAAAGTCTACAAGCCAGAAGGGAGTGGCACGATGTATTTAAAGTAATGAAAAGGAAGAATCTACAACCAAGATTCCTCTACGTGGCAAGGATCTCATTCAGATTCAACAGAGAAATCAAAAGCTTTACAGACAAGCAAAAGCTAAGAGAATTCAGCACCACCAAACCAGCTCTACAACAAATGCTAAAGGAACTTCTCTAAGTGGGAAACACAAGAGAAGAAAAGGACCTACAAAAACAAACCCAAAACAATTAAGAAAATGGTCATAGGAACACAAATATCAAAAATTACCTTATATGTGAATGGATTAAATGCTCCAACCAAAAGACACAGGCTCACTGAATGGATACAAAAACAAGACCCATATATATGCTGTCGACAAGACACCCACTTCACACCTAGTGACACATACAGACTGAAAGTGAGGGGATGGAAAAAGATATTCCATGCAAATGGAAATCAAACCAAAGCTGGAGTAGCAATACTCATATCCAATAAAATAGACTTTAAAATAAAAAATGTTAAAAGACACAAGGAAGGATACTACATAATGATCAAGGGATCAATCCAAGAAGAAGATATAACATTTATAAATGTTTATGCACCCAACATAGGAGTACCTCAATACATAAGGCAAATGCTAAGAGCTCTAAAAAAGGAAATTGACGGTAACACAATAATAGTGGGGGACTTTAACACCTCACTTACACCAACGGACAGAACATCCAGACAGAAAATTAATAAGGAAACACAAGCTTTAAGACACAATAGACCAGATGGATTTCATTGATATTTATAGGACTTTCCATCTGAAAACAGCAGATACACTTTCTTTCAAGTGCCCTGGAAAATTTGCCTGGATAGATCACATCTTGGGTCACAAATCAAGCCTTGGTAAATTTACGAAAATTGAAATCATATCAAACATCTTTTCCAAACACAACACTATGAGTTTAGAAATCAATCACAGGGAAATAAATGAAAAAAACCACAAACATATGGAGGCTAAAACTTCATTACTAAATAACCAAGATCACTGAAGAAATCAAAGACGAAATCAAAAAATACCTAGAGACAAATGACAATGAAAACATGACGATCCAAAATCATGACGAACCAAAATCTATGGGATGCAGCAAAAGCAGTTCTAAGAGGGAAGTTTACAGCAATAAAATCCAACCTCAAGAAACAAGAAAAATCTCAAATAAAGAATCTAGCCTTACACCTAAAGGAACTACATAAAGAAGAACAAACAAAACCTAAAGTTAACAGAAGGAAAGAAATCTTAAAGATCAGAGCAGAAATAAATGAAGTAGAAACAAAGAAAACAATAGCAAAGATCAATAAAACTAAAAGCTGGTTCTTTGAGAAGATAAGCAAAATTGAAAAACCTTTAGCTAGACTCATCAAGAAAAGAGGGAGAGGACAAATCAATAAAATTAGAAATGAAAAAGGAGATGTGACAACGGACACCACAGAAATACAAAATATCATGAGACTACTACAAGCAACTCTATGCCAATAAAATGGGCAATCTGAAAGAAATGGACAAATTCTTAGAAAGATATAACCTCCAAGACTGAATCAGGAAGAAATAGAAAATAGGAATAGACCAATCACAAGTAATGAAATTGAAGCTGTGATTAAAAATCTTCCAACAAACAAAAGTCCAGGACCAGACGGCTTCACAGGTGAATTCTATCAAACATTTAGAGAAGAGCTAAAACCCGTCTTTCACAAACTCTTCCAAAAAATTGCAGAGGAAGAAACACCCCCAAACTCATTCTATGAGGCCACCATCACCCTGATACCAAAACCAGACAAAGATGCTACAAAAAAAGAAAATTACAGACCAATATCACTGATGAATATAGATGCAAAAATCCTCAACAAAGTACTAGCAAACAGAATCCAATAACACATTAAAACCATCATACACCATGATCAAGTGGGGTTTATCCCAGGGATGCAAGGATTCTTCAATATACACAAATCAATCAATGTGATACACCATATTAACAAATGGAAGAATAAAAACTACATGATCATCTCAATAGATGTCGAAAAAGCTTTTGACAAAATTCAACACACATTTATGATAAAAACTCTCCAGAAGGTGGGCATAGAAGGAATCTACCTCAGCATAATAAAGGCCATATATGACAAACCCACAGCAAACATCATTCTCAATGGTGAAATACTGAAAGCATTTCCTCTAAAATCAGGAAAAAGACAAGGATGTCCACTCTCACCACTATTATTCAACATAATTTTGGAAGTCCTAGCCACAGCAATCAGAGAAAAAAAAGAAGTAAAAGGAATACAAATTGGAAAAGAAGAAGTAAAACTGTCACTGTTTGCAGATGACATAGAGAATCCTAAAGATGCCACCAGAAAACCACTAGAAAGCTACTAGAACTAATCAATGAATTTGGTAACGTTGCAGAATACAAAATTAATGCACAGAAATCTCTGGCATTCCAAACACCAACAACGAATGATCAGAAAGAGAAATTAAGGAAACAATCCCATTCACCATTGCAACAAAAATAATAAAATACCTAGGAATGAACCTACCTAAGGAGATAAAAGCCCTGTATGCAGAAAACTCTAAGACACTGATGACGGAAATTAAAGATAATACAAACAGATGGAGAGATATACCATGTTCTTGGATTGAAAGAATCAACATTGTGAAAATGACTATAGTACCCAAAGCAATCTAGAGATTCAATGCAATACCTATCAAACAACAACGAATGGTCAGAAAGAGAAATTAAGGAAACAATCCCATTCACCATTGCAACAAAAATAATAAAATACCTAGGAATGAACCTACTTAAGGACGTAAAAGACCTGTACTCAGAAAACAATACTTCCCTGATGAAAGAAATCAAAGATGACATACACAGATGGAGACATATACCATGTTCTTGGATTGGAAGAATCAATATTGTGAAAATGACTATACTACCCAAAGCAATCTACAGATTCATTGCACTCCCTATCAAATTAACAATGGGATTTTTTACAGAACTAGGACAAAAAATATTAAAATTTGTATGGACATACAAAGACCCCAAATAGACAAAGCAAACTTGAGGGCAAAAAACGGAGCTGGGGGAATCAGGCTCCTGACTTCAGACTATACTGCAAAGCTACAGTAATCAAGACAATATGGTACTGGCACAAAAACAGAAATGTAGATCAATGGAACAGGATAGAAAGCCCAGAGATAAACCCATACACCTATGGTCAACTAATCTATGACAAAGGAAGCAAGGATATAAAATTGAGAAAAAAACAGTCTCTTCAATAAGCGGTGCTTGGAAAACTGGACAGCTACATGTAAAAGAATGAAATTAGAACACTCCCTAACACCATACACAAAAATAAATTCAAAATGGATTAAAGACCTAAATGTAAGACCGGACACTATAAAACTCTTAGAGGAAAACATAGGAAGAATACTCTTTGACATAAATCACAGCAAGATCTTTTTTGACCCACCGCTTAGAGAAATGGAAATAAAAACAAAAATAAACAAATGGGACCTAATGAAACTTAAAAGCTTTTGCACAGCAAAGGAAACTATAAACAAGACGAAAAGACAACTTTTAGAATGGGAGAAAATATTTGCAAATGATTCAACTGATGAAGGATTAATTTCCAAAATATACAAACAGGTCATGGAGCTCAATATCAAAAAAAACAGACAATCCAGTTGAAAAATGGGTGGAAGACCTAAACAAGACATTTCACCAAGGAAGACATACAGATGGCCAAGAGGCACATGAAAAGAGGCTCAACATCACTAATTACTAGAGAAATGCAAATCAAAACTACAATGAAGTATCACCTCACAGCAGTTAGAATGGGCATCACCAGAAAATCTAGGATAAATCTAGAGTCTGTCATACAGAGTTCAGTAGGTCAGAAAGAAAAAAACAAATATTGTATATTAATGCATATATGTGGAATCTAGAAAACTGGTACAGATGAACCGGTTTGCAAGGCAGAATAAAAATAGAACTACCTTATGACCCAGCAATCCCACTGCTGGGCATATTCCCGGAGAAAACCATAATTCAAAAAGACACATGCACCCCAATGTTCACTGCAGGAAAAGCAGGGGTGGGGGGATGATGGTGGTGGGATGAATTGGGAGATTGGTATTGACATATTTACACTAATATGTATAAAATAGATAAGTAATAAGAACATGCTGCATAAAAAATAAATAAATAAAATTCAGAATAAAAGATAAAACAAACAAACAAAAGATTATAAAAGCATGTTGCATTGTGTTATTAAAGAAAGCCATTTATAATGATAAAAGGACTTGTGCAACAGAACGATATAATTCTACATAGGTATGCATCTTATAACAGAGGCTCGAAATATGTTTTAAAAGAACCAAAAAAGATATGTTAAACTACACTAAATTTAATAACTTCAATTCATTATTAAACTTCTCTTTCATTTCTAATAACTTTCTTTAGTCCTCATAATCATATGATTTTGAAGAATTGACATTCTCTTAAAATACAAACAGAAATCTAAATGGTATGTCTTCTTTAAAATTGTCTATACTGGGCTTCCCTGGTGGCGCAGTGGTTGAGAATCTGTCTGCTAATGCAGGGGACATGGGTTCGAGCCCTGGTCTGGGAGGATCCCACATGCCGTGGAGTAACTGGGCCCATGAGCCACAACTACTGAGCCTGCGCGTCTGGAGCCTGTGCTCCGCAACAAGAGAGGACGCGATAGTGAGAGGCCCGCACGCCGCGATGAAGAGTGGCCCCCGCTTGCCACAACTAGAGAAAGCCCTCGCGCAGAAATGAAGGCCCAACACAGCCAAAATAAATAAATAAATAAATTAATAAACTCCTACCCCCAACATCTTCAAAAAAAAAATTGTCTATATTATTTTTAAATTATGTGTATCAAAAATGGTGTAGAAAGAAAGAGAATTGTATTAACTCTGAAAACATATTTAACACAAGTCGAATCATGCCCCTAGACTCAGCAAACATTATTTATTCCTATTGTATCAACATAGACATGAGGCAAAGGCCAAATAAGTAAATTACCTAATTTATCAGTGATCTGTTTGAATCAAAATTAAAATCCCTTAATTTTGGACTCACTAGCCTTGTAGGTCCAAAATTTGTGAATTATAGATAAACACAGAAAAACCAGCTTGGCTTACTCCATGGGAAATCTACTTTCCCTTGAACAATTTCTTGAGTCTGCATCATAAAGATAGTCTTCATAGTGGCATGGTGGCAACTTCCACCCAACTCCAGAAGGTAGATGTCCCTTGGTAATTTTAATGGTTTCTGTTCTTTTGTTTTGCTTTTGTTTTGCAAGTAAAAGAAAACCAACTTCTCCAACTAACTAAAGCAAGAATAGACTTTATGTAATTGTAGCCAAAGGAGCTTCTTATCTCTTGTCTGTGTCATTTTCTGCTTGTTGATTTCATTCTCTGAGACTGATTTCTTCCATGAGTCTGGAAACAGGTGTCAACATGTCCCATGTTGCAGATGCCTTTTATCACCAAGAGAAGCGGAATCTTTTTCACAGATTCAGTGCTTTTTTTTTTTTTTTTTGCTTTGTTTTGTTTCGTTTTAACCCTAAGAAAGGACTCTGAAAGGTGTAGGTTAAGTTGCATTCCAACCTCTGGGACAACTAACTGAGTACTGAGTACTCAGCACCAGTACTGAGGCTCGATGCACACACTGGAACTAGATAATTGAAATAGGTAAAGAGCATTTTTTCCACAACAAGAAAGTTGCTGTTCCCAGATAAAAAAAGGGAAGGGTGCTGTTATGGATTGAATTGTGTCCCACATTGCCCCCAGAAAGATATGTTTAAGTCCTAACATCCAGTACCTCAGAATGTGACCTTACTTGGAAATAGGTTGTTATAGATACAATTAGTTAAGATGAGGTCATACAGCAGTAGCCTGGCCCCTAATCCAATATGACTAGTGTCCTTATACAAAGATGACCATGTGAGTACAGAGAGACACACAAGGTGAATACCATGTGATGACAAAGGCAGAGATTAGAGTTATGCAGCTCCAAGCTAAGGAACACCAAAGATCTCCAGTAATCCACCAAAAGCTAGGAAGAGGCAAGGAAGCATTCTCCCTTATTGGTTTGAAGGGAGCATGGACCTACCAAGAACTTGATTTCAGACTTGTAGCCTCCGGAACTGAGACAATAAATTTCTGCTGCATTAAGCCACCCAGTGTATGTTACTTTGTTGTAGTGGTTTTAGGAAACATATACAGATGCTAAATATCTTGTTTCACTGATATCTTGGGAATAGGGTTGGATGGGGGGAGCATAGAAAGACAAGTGAATCCAGCTCGTCATTTACAAATAGTGCATCATTTGGGAGTAATGTGTTGAATGTGCTCAGAGGCCTGCACAATGGCCAGAAACCACTTGGAGGATTAGGGAAACAAGAGGAATGATCAGGGAATGTTAATGGAATACATTTAATTAAAACATAATGCCAAGTTGTACGAGGCAATTCTTAATCTTTTTTGCTTCAAAAATTGACTTCAATTTCAGTTTTTACTTCCAGGACCTGCCTTTATTATAAATGGAATAGAAAATGATTTAAACATTTGTATAGCATTTTTATGTTCACGATTAACTTCTACATTAAAAAAAAATTTCCTTTTAAAGCTTAGCACACAACCTATAAAATGTTGGGAAAGTCTGTTCACTCCTTGCAGACCATATCTTCCTTAACAACTTTCTCTAATTTCAGAAAGGATCATTACTACTTCTTTGCTGTACTAAAAGAGCAGTAAAACCGTTTTTGTAAAGGCAGATGTTGTCTGACTAATTGCATATTTGACCAATTTTGTCATTAAAGCATACTCTAGTGAGTAAAATAACCACCATTACTTGCTCCTTTGGGTCACGGCATTAGAAACACAACTTTTTTAAAGGCTGTGTTTTCTGGAAGAGTAACATGGCAGCCAAGATAGCCATTAAAATTTCCAGTTTCAATTGAAAGAAGTATCTGGTTTATTTGTGTGCTTATTTAAATTTCTTTATTACAGAAGAGTTTTTAAATGGTTGAGTAGTATCCAGTCCATTTCTCCACTGACTAGCTATGTGAATTTTGGTTTGATCGTGGATTCCCCATCTTCAAATTGGGGAAAATAAGCCCTTAGCAGAGAATTGTCTTCGAAGATTAAAAGGAAAATTTTATGTCCACATTCATTGTAAACAGTAAGGGCTACCTGAATGCTCTTTGTTGTTATCTGTTTTCCTAGCTGAGATCAGAGATATAAAGAGATGAGACCTGCATGTGCTTTTGGAAAGGAGCTGGGGTGGGGTTCTGGGTACTAATCAGCTTGGTGAAGGTCACATGGAGAGCCCTGGTCACCTAGGAAATATATGAAAGGATGAGGAGAGACACAGAGATGACCAAGGAGGAAGTTTACAAAAGAACTTAAAATGATACAGCCACTTTGAAAGACAGTTTGTTACATCTTACAAAGCTAAATGTAGTCTTACCATACATACTCCAGCAGTTGTGCTCCCAATAAACAAATGAGTATCAGTATTCGATGATGGCTACTAACTAAACTTACCGTGGTAATCATTTCACAATACTGTATGTAAGTCAAGTCATTATGCTGTATCCCTTAAACTTATACAGTGCTATATGTCAATTATATCTCAGTAAAACTGAAAGAAAAAAAGACAACATGTTCACACAAAAACCTGCACATGGATGTTTATAAAAGCTTTACTGATAATTGCCAAAACTTGGAAGCGATCAAGATATCCTTCAGCAGAGGAATGGATAAATAACCTGTGGTACACCCAGACAATGGAATATTATTCAGTGGTAAAAAGAAATGAGCTATCAAGCCACGAAAAGACCTGGAAGAAACTTAAATGCATATTGCTACGTGAAAGAAGCCCATCTGAAAAGACTACATACTGTATGATCCCAACTATATGATATTCTAGAAAAAAAAAACTATAGAGTTAAAAGAAAGATCAATAGTTGCCAGGGAACCAGGGGAAGGAGGGCAGGTTGCATAGGTACAGCATAAGGGATTTTTGGAGTAGTAAAACTGTTTTGTATAATATGGTAATGATGGATACATGACATCATCAAAACCTGTAAAACACAAAGAGTGAATCCTGATGTAAACTATGGATCTTCGTTAAGGGTGATATATCAATAGTGGTTCATCAATTGTAACAAATGTGTCTCTAATAATGCAAGACGTTAATAATGGAGAAAACTGTGGGCAGAGTAGAAGGATTCTCCGTACTTTCTGCTCAATTTTTTTCTCTAAATAGAGTCTATTAATCTAAAACAAAACAAAGTTGCTGACCTCACAAATAGATCATGCTATACCCTAGATGCCACTTGATGTTGCCTTTGAGACTTTCCATAGAATCAGAGTATAATATGTGTAGCAGCACTTTTGTTTATTAAATGTATTTTCTAATTTTGTCCCAAACAGGATTTAAATAAGCTGGATAAAAAGGCCTGGGTACCATGCTGTGGCAGTTAAGTACCTGTGAAGGCTCTTAAAGCCAGGGGTGGACTGTCATGCTGCTGGTCTGCTGCTCCATATGGTGTCTGGGGCCATGACACTGGGGTCACTGCACAGTGCCACTTTGTTTGCTCCCTGTTTGGCAGACTGGCTGCCTGAAGGCCTCCAGGTATTTAATACACAAATAATCTCACCTCAGAAATGTGTCAAGGGTTTCATCCCCATACTTCAAGCCTAAAGAAACATCTTCTTGAGGAGAAATCACTTTCATCACTACAGTCACTCAGGGTATTTGTGAGCAGCTTTAGATATTTCTGTTCAGATAGAAGGCCTCATTCTTTCCTACTTCAGAATATTTGCTCTTTCATATGCTTCATCTTAAACTCTATTTGGTTTAGTTCATTTGATTTCTCTTTAATAATAACATCATCTGGTCCTCCATTCTTATAAAATTGCCAATCTAAGGAATATAGTTCGTAAATACAGCGCTCTAAAGAGAGCCGCTGTTCCCCTCAGACTCAAGGAGAGTGTTCAGGAGGGAGCTGAAAGCTCTTGTCACAGTCTCCACCTTCCTCCTTTCCTTAAGAAAGCAGTGAGTTAACCTCCAAAGAAACTCTGCAAAGCCTAGAACACCAAGATTGTCAGGAAACCACCAAAATCTAGGCAGAGGCAAGGAAGGATTCTCCCTATAGGTTTGAAGGGAGCATGAACCTGCCAACAGACTTGCCATGTGGGTTCTGAATCACTGAGTCTCTATATTAAAAAAAAAAAAAAAAAAAAGAAAAGAAAAGAAAAAGAAAAAGAAGGAAAAGAAGAAAAAAGTGTGGTCTGATTTATGTACATTTCTGTCACTGGCAAAAATCTACCTTTTCTTTTGGAAAAGTAACTATGTGATAAGCCATACCTAGGGAAGACCCAGAGTCTAATCCTCTAACAGGATTAATTAGCTAAACTAGTATTTACCAAAATATAATGTGTATACTGCTATTGGTATGAAAATATTTGATGTGATACATGAATAATGGTAGTACATGACAGTTATGCATTTGTTTTATTGTGCATTATAAAAGTATAGCTAGTACATTAAATCTATGGTTTTATGGAATTATTGCTTGGGAACAGGGAAAAAAGAGTATTGTTACAGAAAAATAGTATAGCTGATACATGGCTAAGGCAAAATCATAGAGAGGTAAATCCAGATGATAAAGTTTGGGAAACACAGCTTTCAACAAACAAAAAGGGCACATTAAATTCCCCTAATAAATTACAGTCATAACTGACTCTTTGACTTTTAAAACATAAATCTAACCAAGGGAAATGAAAGTCAAGAAGAATCTGAAAAGTGTTGGGATTAAGTCCAGTAAATTCTTAAAGCTTGTTGATTGAATCAGTATTTTTAATCAAACCTTTCTTCAAAGTCAGGTCATGGCTTTAAGTGTAAAATTCTTTGTTAAGACCTCCATTCTTATGGTCTTTGGAAGACCTTAGCCTTCCAAAAAAGAATGCAAGTCCATGTGGATGTCTCATAACATTTCCCATTTAATATTGCCAAGATAAGCTTAAGTCTTGACTCCCAGATCTACTTTTTGTATTTATTGCCCCAGTTAATGGTTATCTCTAGCCAACCAAGTAGAAAATCTTTCATATTCAGTCACCATGGCCATTACTTCTACCTCTTTAATAACTTCCAAATAAATTCACTTCTACTCATTGATATTGCAGTTTTCTAGGCCATTATTATCTCTTCTCTCTTTGGGATCCAATTTCCACATCACTTTCTCTGGAGAACTTTCCCTTACGTTGGGTGCATTCAAATGGTTCCCTAGAGCACACATTTCTTATCACACCCAATTACAATTTTTTGTCAATTTGTCGCATTGCCTCTGTTACACAAAAGAACTGCTGAAGCTTGTACCTTGTTAGCCTTAATCATTGCTGTATCCCCATCAATTGGTAATATAGATGCTTAATAAATATTTTTGAATGAATAAATAAAATAAAATAATTAGTTAATGGATTACTTCAACAGCCTTCTAACCAGGTTATCTCCATACTTGACACCCCTTCCATCCCTTATCTGTAGCTAGAGTGCTTGCTGTAAAATACAACCTAAAAACCATGGTGTTATTTTAGGCTTTTTGGTTGAAGATTACAGAAAATGAACTTAAGCTCACTGAAAAAATTTAAAAGGGGACTTAACTTCAAGGATTGTAGCAATAGTGTCAGTTCTCTGCCCACATGTCCTTGGATCAGTATCCACTGTCCACCAAGTGGGTTCTGGTGTACCCCTACTCTCCACAGCCAGAAAGGGAATCAGTGTTCAAGAGCTTCTCTCAGATGTAGGCACAGAAAACTGGAACTCTCTTAACATTGGGGCCTTCCCAGGGGCAGTTCTTAACTAATGGCTGACAGGGGCAGGGGTAGAAATACCTGGGGTTCCTTCACACCTGACTGTGAAAACTCCAAGGGTGTGAACGACACTGCCTCTAGGATTGCCCTGAGGTGTTGAGCCAGAGTCCCCTCCATTAGGTTTGTCTTCACACTGCGCCCTCCATTGCTCCCTGATCCCCTTTACTCTACTTCCTTATTTTTCTGGGAATGCTTCTAAAATAAATACTTTTCTCATGAATCTATGTCTTAAAGTCTGCATCTAGGAATCCAAACTAAAATAAGAATGCATGGTGTCTACAGGACCCAAGGCTAGGAAAGCATTCAGGTCTTGGTAGGAGCTAAGACTAGAAATATGAAAGAAGACAAGAATAATTTCAGGAAAGGTGTCTCACTTTTTCTCCAGCCTCTGCTTTTCTCTTGATAGCTGTTCCAAATTTAACTCTCTGCTTCCAAACCTTCTAGACAGATATATAATTCCATGGCTCTCAAGTAAAGATTCCCACCTCTACTTCTGGGTGGTCCTCAGATCCTACTCAAAAGACACAGCATCTGATTGGGCTAATCTATCTGAAGTTTAACCAACAATCCATAGCCAGAGAGATAAGGTCCTACAGTACAAACACACCATGTGGGTTAAGCAGAGAGTTTCCAGAGCAAGAAAGAATCATTGTTGGCTGACTAGGGTACATATAAAAGTGTAAAGTAACACAATGATTCCCCACTTAAAATCCTTAAGTGGTCCCTAATAATTCTTAGAATAAATTCCAAAAACCCTCCCAAGACATGTAGGGTCTTTATTATGTAGCTTCATTCTTGCCTCTACCTGCCTCACAACCCATATGAACTGTTTATAACGTATGTGCTCTCTCTTATCTCTGATGCTTAGAATTTGCTCTTCCATCTTACTGAAGCATCTTGCAACTTTCATGCACACATTTTTCATCTGACTAACTCCCATTAGCACTTCCAAATTAACTCAAGCATCATACTTTCTGCAAAACCTCCACTAATACCCCGAGTCTGTGTTAGGAACCCCTCTACTGTGAGTCCCGATATTACCCCACACTGTAAGTTTTTGTCTACTCAGCTGCCTCACAGATAGAATAGAAAATCCCAAAGTGCAAACAAGCACTATTTCTTATTATAATTTATTGCCTCAATACTCAACAAAGTGCTTGATATCATATAGATACACAGTAAATTTTTTTTTTTATGAAGGAAAAAAGGAAGGGAAGAAAGAAAGAAACTTGAAATAACCACTGGGTAGACCAGAAGTTGACATGATCAGATTTGCATTTTTAAAAGATTACTCTGACAGCATTGTGGAGAATAAATTGGGAAAAGGAATGTATTTTTTAAAACTTTGTTTAACATTGGAGGGCTTAGCTGCTGGAACAGATAATTACATACTCCTCCCTATCTTAATCCAGTTTTCTGATAAGACCCACCTGGCATTTGTCTGAGGGGTGACATAACAGAAATCCACCCCTTCTGTATCTTGTAAAACTATACTCCAAGATACCATCTACCAGATAATACAATGCCCCCTTGTAGAGCATTCATGTGATAAACTTCTCTCAAAATCTAAGGTAAGGAAAGTCCCAGTCCTACACTATAGGTGTACACCTATATCCACAGTCTGATACTGTATAATACACAATCTGGAATTTTTCTAGAGCTGTTTCTAGAGTATTGACTTTATCCCAATTAGCATGTAAATTCCCTAGCATCAGGAACCATGCCTTTTAATTCTCTTATATCCATAGTAATGCCTAACAGAATGCTAAAGTACACACAATCCATTACATATAATTGCAAACTGAAAAAATATAATCAGCTAATATGCAAGCAAATCTAGAACTATGAAATAAATCAACTTGGCTATTTGAACCGAGATGAAAAACAATAGTCATGCTAGAAAAGAAGGATTAATTCAAATTTTTCATGCTACTAATCCTGGTCTCTGGAGACTAAACTCATCTTTTGGCAGAACATATAAGCTGAAAAAATTGTAACGAACAGATCCATGTATCTTGTTAATTAATTACAGATGCATAAGCTCTTACTCGTCCAGCCACCTCTTGTTTGATTTTCCGGCAGACCCCTGCAGTACAGAAAAATGATGCTTTACCTAAAAATGCGTTTCTTTGAGGTAATTACTGTTGTTCTCATTTTACAAATAAGAATTAGGCCTAGAGTTACCAAGTGTCCTCCTCAAAATCCCACAGGTGGTTAAATAGGGGGGCAGGGAATTGATACCAGGTTTATCTGGCTCCAAAACCCATATTCTTCCCACTGTACTTCCCTGTCTTTCTAAAATGGTATTTAAAACAAGGGGTGGCTATTCAGGGAAACCTGACCCATGCTGTTGCTATAATTCATTGGGCACAAAGACTTCACTAAAGAAATAGAGCTACATGAAGCCCAAAGAGAAGAAAGCAATTCCTTGGTTGCTATAGGTTTTTGAAGAGTTTAAAGTATTCACATGAAAGCTTTTGTAATATTTTGTAACTCTCCAACATCTCTGAGAAAAACATAGGAGCAGACATTTTTATCATCTGAGCCTGTACCTCCTTTCCAGGAGCCAAGTTTGGCAGAGAAGTCCACAAACCAGGTAAAGGGGGACCCCAAGCAAGAGAAGTTCCAAAGCATCAAGTTCAAGACAACAGATAGAAGACAACTATCAGATTGATGCTGAGGGGCCTCTGGATCTCAGTTTCCTTATTTATAAAATTGGGATGATAAGAGATTTAGTGATTAAAGGGAAGGCTACATGTAAAACACTTAAAATAAAGCCTTGATCAATAATTCTTAGCTATTATGCCGACCACAGAACAGGCAAGATTGACGAAATGGGATCCAGAAGTTGAAGCTGGAAAGATTCCCAGAAACAAGATTTGTATATAGACAAGAGCCCGAAGCAACAAAAGGCAGTTCGGGTGATGCAGGGGGAAAAAAAAAAAAAAAGAAGGAAAGAAAAGAGTGTATTATTTCACAAAGTCAGCACAAAGATGAGAACAGTCTTCCCTCCCTGCCCTTCTGACTTCTCCTCTCCCCACGCATCTCAGAGTGATTCTCAACCACGGTAAAGTTTAAGAATACTGACCTAGTCTGTCCTCACTGCTAGAAACTACCTAGTAGGAAAGGAAAGCTCAATCAACCCAGGCTTACATATGAGAAAACTGTAGCCCAAAGAGGTAACTAGACCAAAAATCATACAATGAGTAAGTGGCAGAACCTAAATGTGAGTGTAGAAATCTGGATTAAAATGCCAGGCTCTTAACCATTTTGCTATTTCCACTCTCTATTGTTTAGTAACTGACTTCATTAGAAATTCTAACCTGAAAAGGTTAAAACACTTCTTCATAGAAAAGTTTTAAAACTTTGCATTTTATTACTACAAATATTTAGATTCATATAATGGCATATACAAAGTGATGACAAAGAGAGGCCTTTTGATACCTGCTTTAAGAAATAAATAATTATGGTTTGTAAAATCAGTGAGTTGAGGTTTGTGGGCAGATAAATTTCCAAAGGGGTTACAAAGATTTTACTAGGGTTAGGTATTGCTCTGGCAGTTTTGCTTGCCTCACATTTTTGAAGTGACCTTAAAGCTGTCTTTCCTTGGAATTATTGCCCCAAGGTCCTCCAGGAGCTGGCTAAACCTATAGCCATGAGGTGAATTAGAATTAGTCCACAGCAAAGAGGTCGATATGGATAGAGAGGTGTGAGTGAGGGTAGAGAGCTGTAGGAGATGAGGTCAGAGATATAACAGGAGTCAGACTGTATAGGTATGGGATCTTACAGTCTATTGTAAAATTCTCAATTTTTACTCTGATAGAGTGTTAATAGGTGTTCCATGAAAAAAAGATTCTGTGATCAGAAAACTGTGGATTAAGTGAAGTTAAATCAGTTTCTTTACTCTAGAATTTTTCATAGCTGTTACTTTGCTAATGAGTCCTGTCTTTGTTCAAGAAGTTGGAAAACTATGTGTCTGTGTTATTGAGTGGATAGTGAAACTGTTGACCATAGTTAAGAATATAGAAGGCAGATTAGGTGTGACCAGATGGGAAAGAACATATTGAGTTAACACGTAAAATATGAAGTGCCTATGGGAATATCCAGGTGGAACTACCCAAAAAAGAGTTGAGTTTAGATCTCAGGTAAAACTTCAGAAATAAATATATAAATTGAGAATTAAATCTAAATATGTATGAAGTCTATGGTTATGCTGCTCCTGTGAAGAAAAGAGTGAGGAATCATCCACTCCATCTACAGAAGGAGGATCAGGGTCTGAACTTCCTATTTGAGTTATTTCCTATTTGAGTTGAATTATGTAGATTTCTTGAAGAATTGCTCAGTTCTCTAGATCACTCAGTCATGCAGCTTGGTTCCAACATTTATTTCTCAACCTATTTTCTTTTATATCATGCAGTAATTTCATGTTTGGACTTACTGAAGTTCACCAACAAATGCAAGAAAGGGGAATAGGAATGGAAGGAGGGAGGGAGGAAGGGAAGGAAATAGGGAAGGGAGTGAGGGAGGAAGGAGGAAAGAAAGAAAGAAAGAAAGAAAGAAAGAAAGAAAGGAAGGAAGAAAGATAGAAAAAAGAAAAGAAAGGTAGAAAGAAAAGAAAGAAAGGTAGAAAGAAAGAAAGAAAGAAAGAAAGAAAGAAAGAAAGAAAGAAAGAAAGAAAGAAAGGAGGAAGGAAGAAAGAAAAGGAGAAAAGAAAAGGAAGAATCTATTCACTTAATTTTCTTCTTTGAGGATCACTGTGCTTCTGTTTTATGTCATCACTGTTTTTTTCCAGACCAACTAATGTGACAAAAGCAATGTATCCAAGAGATGACTCACCTTTCCAAAATATTGAGAGATAATTTAACTCACATCTCAAGAATCACCTTCCTTTTTCCTTGCCTTATTTTTTTAAATCTGGAAACAAAAAACTGGATATTTTGGTAATTGAGTAACTTGGATTTTTGCTTAGTTTAATGGCAAATTTGAGTTAATGTACTAAATTAGCAAAATGAATCATAGTGAACATTCCCTATCCAGGCTTATTAAATTTCTACTATACAGTCACTCGAAGTCTCTTTCATGGAAATGTGTCCACCTTCCAAAGGCCACATGCTATGCTCTTAACAGTACTTTAAGTCTAATGAGGAGTGATTTATCCATTGAACTTGATTGTCAAATTAAACCATATCTAATTCTAGGGCACTGATTGTAAATGTGAATACTTGAACTTGATTCAGAACTATCAAGCATGCTTAGAACTTCAGTCAGTTAATCCTGCTGGAATCTTAGTCTCTAAAGACCAAAGTCACGGAAGTATGTTTTGGCTTTAACATGCAGACATTTTTCCATTGCCATAGTCCTTTTGTTTTAAAATCATTTCCTTGAGAACCAAGCAGGTTTCCTTTTAAGCTAGCAAGCTGATTTTTAGAAAGCACTAGTTTTATTTTCCTGGTTATAGAAAAATGTGTGTTTTCTTAGTTATAGAAAAATGTTTATGCTGCAAAACCTAAGTGAATTAGTTATTCACTGGGATCTTTATTAAGAAGAAAATAATAACAATAGTTAATATTCATTAAGTGCTTACTTATGTGCCCAACATTCTGTCACAACAATCCATGAGTTAAATACTTCTTAAATCTCCATTTCTATTCCCAACACAAGTGAGAAAATTAAAACACAACAAGATGAATTAAGTTGTCAGTGGTCACAAATAGTAGAACCAAGATTTGAACCAAGGCAGTTAGAATCCAGCATGTGTGCTTTTAATCCCTACATTATACTACCTCTCAAACAAAAGGAAATGAAAAACAAAAAGGAAGAGAAGTCAATCCATATAGAATGAGCTAAACAGAATATGCTTATAGTAATAGACCAAGGAACAAGGGAAATAAAGTCAGAATATGTAAGAGGTGGGGTCCATAGTTGGGAGACTTTTTTGAAGTGTATCTGACAAAACTGTAAGATATTTAAGGCATACAATGTAATGATTTGATAAATGTATATACTGTAAAAGACTCATTAATTTAATTAACATATTCATCCCCTCACATATTTATATTTCTGTGTGTGTGAGGGAATATTTAAATTCTACTCTCTTAGCAAATTTCAACTATACAATACAGTGATATCAATTATTGTCTAATAAGTCACCTAAAATTAGAGCATGGAACACTGGCTTTCTCACAGTTGAAATTTACATTGATTCAGAATAATCTATGATATTCTTTCAGGTTAAAGTGTTTTTGTTTTTGTTTTTTGGTATCAGTCGAAATTGTACATAACAAAATTTCAAAGAAAGTCAAATGAACACTAGGATAGCATTTGTATCTGTTACCAGGAATGTGCTTTGTAACAGAAGTGACAAAAAAGCCTGGTTCACCAGGAAGAGTCCTGCTTACCCTCCTGTTGTCCCAGCCCATTTTCAATTATTCCTCCTTTCATTTTAATGAATCCCTGTTAGATGATAAACTTTATGGTCACGTAGATATAACCATGCTCTCACCTCCTCCAAAAAGGCTAAAAGAAATGCTACAAAATGCAATTTTCATTTTTCTAAGTTTCTCATCATTGCAAACTGATGATTCCCATGAAATGGTCTGTATTCAGGGTAGTCAAAAAATATCTCATATCTAAAGCACTATTGTTCAGTAAGTAAGTATAACTCTTTTAAGAATTACATTTTAGTTTTCCAAAAAGCCTATACCATAAGCATTGTGGAATTAAACTAAAGTCTTCAATATCTTCTGGCTCAAGTTGAAAAGAATTCCCGTTCTCAAGGATAGTAGCAGTAAGAGCAAGAAGACAGCTTGACATATTGAAACTCTTAATGTTAATGAAATGATGTTGAATCAACAGTCATTTTAGGTTCTTTGTAAAACAAAACTATTTCAAAAAATAATCAGCTTTCAACATGCACTCATGTGATCATATTTTCATCCCAATTTTTTTTCTTTGCAGAGTTTGATAAACACACAACAGATGATTTAACTTGGTATTTTTCTTGTAATCTATTTTCTAACTTATTAGATGACCTGAATTACTCTCTGATTTGTTTTATTTTTATTTACATTATTTTAAATCCAAGTTGGGGCCATGAGAATACCTCAGAGAATGCTCTAAAGATACTGCATTAGTTTCTTATTGCTGTATAACTAATTACCACAAACTTAAAACATTATCTGACAGATTGGGGTCAGAAGTCCAGGCACAGCTTAACTGAGTTTTCTGTTCAGTCTTACAAAACTACAGTCAAGGTGTGGACCAGGCTGTGTTCCTTTTTGGAACGTGAGGGTCCTCTGCCAAACTCATGTGGTTGTTGTCAGAATTCAGTTCCTAGTGGTTTCAGGATTGAGATTACTGGTTTTTTGCTGTCAATCATAGGCCACCCTTGGCTCTTTGGGGCAAATCACATTTCCTTGCCATGTGACCTCTCACAGGCCCTCTTGAGACAGGAATTTACTTCTTCAAAGCCACTGAGGAAGAGTCTCACAAAATAGTAGAGTCCATCTTTTAAGGGCTTTCATCTGATTATATCAGGCCCACCCAGGATAATCTCCATTGTGATTAACACAAAATCTACTGTACCTGTATCTGAAAAACCCCTTCACATTTGCCATACATATAATCTAGTCAAGGGAATCATGTCCCATCACCTTTGCCATATGCTGTTGGCTAGAAGCAAGTAAGACACCAATTCTGGTTGCAATTAAGGGGAGGAGTTTATACAAGGACGTGACTCATTGAAGGTGTGTTCATCACAGGTGGTGACAGTATCTTTCATTGTCTTTGAAGCTCCCTAAAGTACTTGGCAAGCAAAAGATGATTAATAAATATTTGTTGATTTGAAAACTTAAAAAAAGAAGTGGCCATTTGGATGGTTCCAAAAGACATCCTCAAATAGAAGAGTATTGATCTGGAGAAGTGGTATGGCATCAAGAGATGGGTGTAGGTCTGACAAGCTCACCAAATTTCAAGACTAATTTAGAGATTCAATGAAGATCTGTCTTCCATCAGAAAAAAATAAAAAATCTTCCAAATAATCTTCCATATAAAATCTTCCCTGTTTTCTACCTGTTTTGAAGAAAAATGCATCACCCAGGTGGTAAAACTTTCTGAGCATAGGGCTGGGGAAGAAAGTAGTGTAGATATTCATAGTGACCAGAAGGAAGAGCACTACTTAATAAGTCTAAGCCAGTCATCAGAAGACCGGAAGTGCCTCATTTATCACAGATGAACATTTCAGTGAAGTACTCTTCTTAAGACATTTTTTTTCTCTAGCCAGCAGTTATATTATGAAAATAAACTAATGTTTTGGGTTGTCTAGAGAGATACTAGGAAGATTTGTTTGTGTAGCCATATCATTTCATAATATTTTTGTAATTTAGATTATTAATTCTACTTAGTAACATGTAAAAATAATAGAAGCATTAACAAAGATCTTCAAACATAAAACAGATGTTCAAAGGACCATGGAAGGAATAAATTATGGGCAAGGAAAGAAGCAACCATGCAATCATACTTTCACCTGCCCATGTGCTTCACATGTGTAGCTCACTGGCAAAAAATTTGCTCATGAGCTTTGGGTCATAAGCCAAAACCATGGCAGTCTGTTTTCACTGATGTTACCAAAAAACTCTTGATCTGCCAACATAGTTGCAATGTCATAAACTCAACTGAGGCAAACTGCTTGTTACTCAGCAGGAAATAGAATCTTGTTTCATCTGGGCCTTTATTTGTTCCCTCTGTGATAAGCAATTTGCAAAATAAACACCTGCAACTCAGTATTCTACATCTATGGAATCTCTCAACAATATAAAGAAAATAAATCCCCTTTTAAGATAATGGATAATTTTCCTTGTGAATACAATTAACAATAGACCATAGATAATATATGAATATTAGATTGCTTTCTGTGTCTTTGAAATTTTCTAAAAATTTCTAAAACATCTCAAGATGTTGCATCAAATTAACTGCTACAGGATTATTTGTGAAAGCTACTACTATTTAAGGGGAAACCTTACCATATCTGAGTTTATGTTAAATCTTACCAAATCCCTGGAAAAGAAAATCCAGAGATATGATGATCAAGGCTATAACTGTAGCTAATCTCAAGAAACCTTGGGCCAGAACATAACGTCACAATGGCTAAGGAGTTATGAAAAAAAAAGAAATAAAGACACTGATTTTACAAGTTAAAAGAAGAGAAAATGGGTCATATTTACTATTAGTTGAATCCCTGTCACATTGAATTTAAATAAATATTTATTGGGTAATTTATTTCCCATCATACTTAACAGGTGAATTTTGAAAGCAAGATTTCAAAACCTAACCTATAACTTCCCTCTCATGTAAATTTTTAAAAAGTTTTATTGGAGTATAGTTGATTTACAATGTTGTGTTAGTTTCAGGTGTACAGCAAAGTGAATGTTATACATATACATATATCTACTCTTTTTTGTCTTAGATTCTTTTCCCATATAGGCCAATACACATTATTGAGTAGAGTTACAGCAGGTTCTTATTAATTATCTATTTTAGAGGCAGAGTCAAGATGGCAGTGTGAGAAGACATGGAGTTAGCATCTCCCCACAACTAGGGTGCCTGCTGGCCGGTGGTGGGGGACTCTGATGCCCAAGGAGATGGGAGGAGTCCCAAAGTGAACCGGTAGGATGTAGGGGGTACAGAGGGGGGTAGGAGAAGTGGAGGCCAGACAGGATCGGTGCCCCTGAGGCTGGGGAGATCAGGAGAGGCAGGTGGGAGAGACTCTCTGGAAAGAGTGGGAGAGAAGCGGAGGGTGATTGCCTGGCCCACTTGGGCCAGGGAGCCTGCTGAGCTCCCAGGCCATTATCCCCACTCCAAAATCCCATCCAGGCTGTGTGGGTCCTGGGGGCATAGGAGGGAGGCCAGGGAGATCAGGAGAGGCACGTAGGAGGGGCCCTCCCAGACCAGAGGAGCAGGACAGGAGAGGATGGTGATTGCCTCCCCCTCTCAAGCCCAGGAAGCCTGCTGGGCTCCCAAGTGAGGTTCCCTGTCCTCTGAGACCAGGGGTGCGGGGCACACCTGGGCCCCTTCTGTTCCTTGAGCCTAAGCTCCACCCTCCCACAGCCCCCAGGGCCTTTTCCAGCCCTTTGGGTCCTGAGCATTTGCCACGCCCACTGCCCAGACCTCGCCCTTGCTTAGGCCCCACCCCCCACAGCCAAGACCTCCCCCTCTTTTTTTTTTCTTTTTTTTTTTTCCCTCCTCTTTTTTACTATTGTGGTACTGATGTACCTTCTGGTTGTTGATTCATCTATATTTTTATTTTTTTATTTTTATATTCTTCTGTTAGCTTCTTCTGTTATATTCTTCTGTTATCTGTTAGCTTCCTAGTCTAATTTTATTTTTTACTTTGTTATTGTTTTTTTTTCTTTTTTTTTGCCACCCCAGGCAGCTTGTAGGATCTTGTTTCATGAGCCTGGGTTTGGGCCAAAGCTCCTACAGTGGGAGCTCCAAATCCAAACCACTGGACTAACAGAGGACCTCAGACCCCAGGAAATATTCATTGGAGTGAGGTCTCACGGAGTTCCTCATCTCAGCACCAAGACCCAGCTTTACCCAATAGCCTATGAGCCCCAGTGTTGGAAGCCTCAGGCCAAACAACCAGTAAGACAGAAATACAATCCCACTCATTTAAAAAAAATAATAATAATAAATAAGACAGCAAAAAAATATGTCACAGATGAAGGAGCAAGGTAAAAATCTACAAGGCCAAAAAAAGGAACAGGAAATAGGCAATCTACCTGAAAAAGAATTCAGAATAATGATAGTAAACATGATCCAGAATCTCGGAAATAGAAGGGAGGCAAGAATTGAGAAAATACAAGAAATGTTTAACAAAGATCTAGAAGAACTAAAGAACAAACAGAGATGAACAACAAAATAACTGAAATGAAAAATATACTAGAAGGAAGCAATAACAGAATAACTGAGGAAGAAGAAAGAATAAGTGATCTGGAAGAGAAAATGGTGAAAATAACTGCCGAGGAGCAGAATAAAGAAAAAAGAAGGAAAAGAATTGAAGAAAATCTCAGAGACCGCTGGGACAACACTGAACGCAGCAACATTCGAATTATACGGGTCCCAGAAGAAGAAGAGAAAAAGAAGGATCTGAGAAAATGTTTGAAGAGATTATAGTGGAAAACTTCCCTAATATGGGAAAGGCAAGAGTTCAGCCAAGTCCAGGAAGCACAGAGAGTCCCATACAGGATAAACCCTAGGAAAAACACACCAAGACACATATTAAACTAATAAAAATTAAATTCAAAAAAAAATATTAAAAGCAGCAAGGGAAAAACAAAAAATAACATACAAAGGAATCCCCATAAGGTTATCAGCTGATTTTTCAGTGAAGACTCTACAGGCCAGAAGGGAGTGGCAGGATATACTTAAAGTGATGAACAAAAAAAACCTACAACCAAGATTACTCTACCCAGCAAGTATCTCATTCAGATTCGATGGAGAAGTCAAAAGCTTTTCAGACAAGCAAAAGCTAAGAGAATTCAGTACCACCAAACCAGCTTTACAAAAAAATGCTAAAGGAACTTCTCTAAGTGAAAAACACAGGAGAAGAAAAAGACCCACAAAAACAAACCCAAAACAATTCAGAAAATGGTAATAGGAACATATATATCAATAATAACCTTGGATGTAAATGGATTAAATGCCCCAACCAAAAGACACAGGCTTACTGAGTGGATACAAAAACAAGATCCATATATATGCTGTCTACAAGGGACTGACTTCGGACCTGGGACACATACAGACTGAAAGTGAAGGGATGGAAAAAGATATTCCATGCAAATGGATGTCAAAAGAAAGCTGGATTAGCAATACTCATATCAAATAAAATAGACTTTAAAATAAAGACTGTTACAAGAGAAAGGAGGGACACTACATAATGATCAAAGGATCAATCCAAGAAGAGGATATAACAATTATAAATGTTTATGCACCCAGCATAGGAGCACCTCAATCCATAGGCAAATGCTAACAACCATAAAAGGGGAAATTGACAGTAACACAATAACAGTAGGGGACTTTAACACCCCACTTTCACCAATGGACAGATCATCCAAAATGAAAATAAATAAGGAAACACAAGCTTTAAATGACACAATAGACCAGATAGATTTCATTGATATTTATAGAACATTCCACCCAAAAGTGGCAGAATACACTTTCTTCTTAAGTCCACATGGAACATTCTCCAGGATGGATCACACCTTGGGTCACAAATCAAGCCTTGGAAAATTTAAGAAAACTGAAATCATTTCAAGCATCTTTTCTAACCACACACTATGAGATTGGAAATCAATTACAGGAAAAAAATAACTGTAAAAAACACAAATACAAGGAGGTTAAACTGTGATACTAAATAACCAAGAGATCAATGAAGAAATCAAAGAAGAAATTTTAAAATGCATAGAAACAAATGACAATGAAAACACGGCCACCCAAAACCTATGGGATACAGCAAAAGCAGTTCTAAGAGGGAAGTTTATAGCAATACAATCTCACCTCAAGAAACAAGAAAAACCTCAAATAAACAATCTAGCCCTACACTTAAAACAACTAGAGAAGGAAAAACAAAGAAAACCCAAAGTCAGTAGAAGGAAAGAAATCATAAAGATGAGAGCAGAAATACATGAACTAGAAATGATGGAAACAATAGCAAAGACCAATAAAACTAAAAGCTGGTTCTTTGAGAAGATAAACAAAATTGATAAACCCTTAGCCAGACTCATCAAGAACAAAGAGGAGAGGACACAAATCATAAAATTAGAAATGAAAAAGGAGAGGAGGATTATAATTTTTGTGACTTTCTGTTTGAATTAAAAAAAAAAAAATCCCACAAGGACCCAGAGGCAAAAAATATACAAATCAATTATCACTGCAAAGTAAAGGAGCTGTTGCAGTGGAGGATTACTGGACTGAATATCAATATTATGACATAGTATGAGTGTGTTTCGTGTTTGGTAATTGCAATCATTGTTGCTTTTGTTGTGGTCATCCATTTACAATGCTTGGTGTCAGTTTATTTATCTCTTGTAAAAATAAAATACAGTGTGTGTGTGTGAAAAAAAAAACAACGGACACTGTAGAAATACAAAGGATTATAAGAGACTACTACAAACAACTATATGCCAATAAAAAGGAACAACCACGAAGAAATGGACAAATTCTTGGAAAGGTACAATTTTCCAAGACTGAACCAGGAAGAATTAGAAAATATAAAGCAGACTATCACAAGTAATGAAATTGAAGCTGTAATTAAAAATCTTCCAGCAAACTAAAGTCCAGGACCACATGGCTTCACAGGTGAATTCTAACAAACATTTAGAGAAGAGCTAACACCCATCCTTCTCAAACTCTTCCAAAAAATTGTGGAGGAAGGAATATTCCCAAACTCATTCTATGAGGCCACCATCACCCTGATACCAAAACCAGACAAAGATACTACAAAAAAAGAAAATTACAGACCAAT